>NC_065923.1:45439441-45726582 GCF_024586455.1 Bactrocera neohumeralis | reverse complement strand
CTAATTTCAAAGAAAAACAACTTTAATGGCAATACTTGTAGTTGGAACCCTAGTCAGTGGCACTACGTTGCGTATAAGTAACTTTTTGCTGGAAACTCGATCAGGCGTATAACGATTTGCGTGCTCACGAGCGGAAGCAGGCAGAAAATGAAGTGGTAAATGCGAAAATAAAAATGTAAAAGGAGGAGAAAATGAACTGCGGAAAATAAGAAACTGTGCGAGCGAGGAAATTCCAAGTTGACAATGATTTACATGCGACCTGTTGCATTGTGCCACCAGTTGGCGCATGTACTGATATATGCATGTAATACGAGTACATGTATATATATATATATATATGTACATATTTACGACAACTTATGAATGTGCATGTCCAGTTGGGTTAGCAAGTAGCTCGCCAAGGCAGCGCCTATATTTATAATTTACTTTTTGCTGTTTAGCTTGTGGCTTGGTTGTTGTTGCTGTTGGTGGCACGCCTGGTCAGTTGAATTTTGCCTGCCAAGTGACCGGGCAATATGTCGCTATGCGGTTGTATGTGTGAATCGCAAACTTTTGTGAGTACTTTTATGTTCATATTTATTCAAAACTTAAGCAATTTTGTATAAACTACATATTTCTGTTAAATTTGTTCCTGAATAATTTGGTGCATAATAAGACTTGTAAATGTTCAGATGAAGTTACAGCATTTCTCAAAAGAAATAAAAAACAAAATTAAGAGCCACTACAATATAGTATTTTTTATTAATTATGCAAAATTGATTAAAGGTAAAGAAAATAAGTTTTCGAATAATGACGTTTTGTAGGCGTGATAGTGGACCGATTACGCCCATGCACGAACTCGTACTCCAAGGATCACGTGTATCAAACTTCATTAGAATCGTAATTTTTTACTGAAGTTCCAGCTTGCATCGACGGACGAACAAAGATGCGGATTTCAATCCATCTCGTCATTCTGATAATTTATATACACATAACTCTACATATATCTAAGACGAATAGCTTTAGGTGTTACAAACAACCGTCAGATGAACAAAACTATTATACTCTGTGGCTAACGGGGTTTTCAATAAAAGTGCTACGGAAATATGTATGTATGTATAGAACTCGATTTCTTTTGCATGGCCTCCACGGGCACGCTTGCAGAGGTCCGGTCGCTGAACCCAATTTTCGACGGTTTTCTAGCATAAATCGGCTGATACTCCTGCAATTTCATGGTCGAAATTCGTACGAAGTTCATCAGTCGTCGCTGGCTTGTTCGCATAGACCATAGACTGGCAAAACAGGAAATAGTCTAACTGCGTCAAATTGATTGGGTCGTTTAGCAAAATAACACATTCCTCACACTTGGTTTTCAATAAATCGATTGTGCCATTCGCTGGTTGGCTTATGGCGCCGTCCTGTTAGCACTACATATTGTCCAAGTCCATATCATCCAATTCGGGCCAAAAATATTCGGTTATCGTGGAGGACTATCGATTCCTATTCACAGGTTATGATCATCATTATAGAGTTGACCAATGCTTATGTGAGAGACTTAGTTGGGTCTTCCTCAATTGATGCGCTAGCAGCAGCAATATCCTCGACACTACAGGCACATCTTTGTCTCATTGTCACGGGAACACTTTGTACTGTATTTGTGGGTTAAACTTTTTCAACTAGACCCTCAATATGAGCAGCAAGTTTTGTTTCGGTGTGTTACTATTCTTTTGTTGTTGTCTGATTTATTTCGACGGTCTTTGTTCTTTTCTTTACGGCACAGACATCTTAGGGATATATGTACATATGAGTAACGTTGAGCGAGTCAAGAAACAAGGATTGCATAAATTACTCAAACTTTCGGCGAGTGTGTCTCATTTATATAACATACATACGCGCATACAATTATATCGGGTATGGAAGTTAAAAATTCACACATGTGCAAATTTCCATAACTATGTTTGCTGAGACTTGAAAACTTGCTTCAAACTCAAGACATTATTTGTAAAGTATTTTTTTTTTTTCACCAAAAATATAGTCATTGGTAAAAGCAGTCAACAGTATTTATTAGTTCTAAACTGATGTTTAATACATTTAATTCAATTGTAGAAATTTTCGATTAGGTATTGATACTGCGAAAAATGGATAACTATATTTGACGAAAGCAGATGAAATGAGATTTATCAATTTCTTTGAGAAAAACGCTTTACAGTACTTCTTGTTGGCTTAGAGAACTTAAGGTCAGTCGAGATTGAAATAAAATACATATCAGCAGATCATTTCCCTTAGATTAAGGGTCCACTTAAAGTGTACAAAGATTCACTATCTTCTTAGTCATTAGGAATAAAGATTTTTTCTTAGTTTTATGTTTTGGTAATACTTAGATATAGGAAGGTTAGATGGTAACTGATGTGATTTTCCATATATAAACACATTTTCACATTTTCTATTCCGTTATAACTGCCGGTATTTAATATCTTACACTTCCGTTCGATATCATTAGATTGTAAGTAAATTCTAGAAAGTCTCTTTCGTCTTTCGAAAGACTGCGTGAGGCTCATGGTAATCTCGACAACTGTCGGTGAAATATTTAAAAACGAGATCTAATGCCTTCAACTATCGTCTTCGAAAGTGCTTTTCTATATTTCTATTTAAGAACAATTCTACAAAATTGTAGTCTGAACATGGTACATTAGCGTACTATTCGTAACACCATCACCCATCTTGAGACCCACCGTTAATTATTGGATAATATTCGGACGAATAGACTACGTGCAGCAAGCGTTGTGAGAGACTATAGCAGTCGTAGGTGAGAGTGTACACGGAGACCGTGGAGAGTCGATTCGGCGCTGTTGGCAGCAACTCATTCAGGTGTGTGTGGTTTGTAGGCCGGTGGAATCATTGGTCCATATTTCTTTAAATGTGGTGCCGGTGGGAACGTAACCGTCAATGGCGAGCGTTATCGCGCCATGATAACTGACTAATGCATGCCTGAGATTGAAGCTCCTGATCTCGGCGACTTTTTGTTCATCAACACGGCACCACTTTCCACACATAGTATCAATCAATGGATTTATTCAGAGAACACTTCGGTAATCAGATAGTTTCACGTTACGTCACGTACCCTTAGACTTTTTCCTGTGGGGATATGTAAATTGTAAAGACTATGCGGACAATCCCGCTTCCATTCAGACTTTGGAGCATTACGCATGTCATTCGCCAGTTACCAATCGAAATGTTCGAACGAGTCTTCGAAAATTGGATTCAACGGCTGTATCAACTGTCACGAAGCCGCGACCAACGTTTCGAAGAGACAATCTTCAAAATTAAATAACAATCGATGTTTTTTTGAATTATAATAAGCATACTCCAATAAATTTGAAGTTTCTTTTCTATTTCTTTAAAAAAGTTGGGAACCCCGAAATGGATCATCCTTTATATTGGGTTTTGCATGAAGTTTATAACACCTATATGCAAAGTTCGGAGATCTTATAAAATACATATGTATGTACCATCTCAGTGGTGTAATCTGGGAAGAAATTTTTCGGATCGAGTTACTATAGAATTAAGTCTCATAAAAACTGAGAGATCAAAATCAAGTTTCTGTAAAGAACTTGACAACGCCATTCATAGTTAATAGAATACACCTTTATACATTAAGAAGTGCAGAAATTTGAAATAGTCTGTAGTGATTTTCCAAATCAATCTTTGAATATTTTAATTTAAAGCTATGATGAAAGTATAAAGGAAATACGTGACATAAAACTTCATCAGGTGAATATACTGTGAATGTTCGAAGACTTTCCAAACGGATTGAAAGATGAACCATCGTTTTCTGTGCATCACAATGCGTGATCTACACCGACTACCTGAAGGAGGGCCAAACACTCAAAGTCGTAATCTCCGCCGCAAAATTAGTCTAATTGGAATAAGCACTGCTGCTGCAGTCAGCTATTCTCCAGAATTGGCCCATTCGACCTTTTTTGTTCAATAACTTGAAAAAGTCACTCGCCGGGCGAATATATGAATCTAATGCTGAGGTTATCGTCACCACGGAGCTTATGTTAGGTTAGGTACTCTATCAATAATTCCATATATAAACATGCGCCTACATATGTACATGTTGTATGCTATATACCACAATAACTTTGTAGCAAATGTATCTAACATGTTTTTTTTAAAACCACATACTACCTGCATATAGCATTTAGGCATACATATATGTACAAACAATTCTTTTTACATGCATGCTTTCCTCTGTCATTTTAAATCTAATTTGAAATCATGCAATAATTTATACGAGAGTGTAGTCGCCTTAAAACGGATACTTGATTGTAAAATAGGTTAAAGTGATTGATTACCATGTGTCGGCAAAATTTTGAAGTGAATGAGAAAAGTGAACAATTAAAATGGGTAGAGGTCTAAGCTCGTTGAACTGCGTTGACTGGCGATGCGTTGTGGAAAGTCTAACTGACAAGTGAATTAACATAAATGATTATGTTGAACGCACGCAATTTAACGGTATATAATTAGTATTTGTTTGTAAGGAAGGACTAAGGTCGGGTGTATACGAACATTTTATACTCTCACAATTTGAAAGTTCAAATTTAGAGAAATAATTCCAGTGTTTCATAAGTTTATATTATGAGTATTTCGATCTAATGACTTATGCCCAGAGCATATCAAAACTATGGAGAAAACACTCTTCCAGCCTGCTGAATGGTAGTGAAAGCATAACACCAGGAGATGGTGAATCCGATTCCCCAATCAATGACGATGTAGCAGACGTTCCACTGCCCGACCACGAAGAAGTTCGAATAGCAATTACCTGTTTGAAGAACAACAAATGGTCGAACACACCATGCCGCGATGTTATGCCGCGATGTCTGTATTTGGTATCCCCGCGAAACTAATACTGCTGTGATAAAAGACGTTGAGCAATGAAAACTTTTGAGAAGGTATGATACCCGAGGAAAGGAGAATCGACAATGCACCCCTATCGTCGACTTCCTCAATCTGCTGCTGGAGAAAATAATTCGAGCTGCAAAACTTAATCGAGCAGGTACAATATTTTATAAGAGTGTACAGCTGCTGGCGTATGCCGATGATATTGATATCATTGGCCTCAACATCCGCGCCGTTAGTTCTGCTTTCTCCATAATCTATAAGAAAGCAAAGCAAATGGGTCTGGCAGTGAACGATGGCAAGACGAAATATTACCTGTCGACATTGCTACCACGTCACTATTGAAAGTTATAACCAGTATTAACAATGTCAGCCTCGAAATCCAATGCAGAGTAACTCTTGGCAACAGGTGGTACTTTGGACTGAGTAGGCAACTGAAAAGTAAAGTCCTCTCTCGACGAACAAAGACCAAAAATGTCGTCTTTATAGAAGCTGATATTAATAAAAAATTTTAACATCATTTCCGTAAGACTATAGAAAAGTTCGTGAAGAGTTTTTACTAAACTGACGATGATATCATGTCAGCGGCGTATACGCAACTATTAGTATTTAAGAGGTATGTCATCGAATTGTATATCATTGTAGTGCATACTTTTAGGCGCGTGTTAAATAAACGTCACAATTAAAATGAAATCTGGCATCTTATAAACCAAAGTGCATAATTAATTTATTGCTTAACTCTAATTGATGTTAATATCGAATTAATTGCTTGACTGGATATTCTCTTTTTTGCTTATGTTCAGAAATGAGTTTATTCAAACAAATTGCAGTCATTATTCCAGTTCGTGCTACAGTTTAACTTTTTCACATTTGCCACAGTTTATTTATTAAGTCAATATTACACGATATACTATATATGTATTTATATAAATGTGTATGTATGTACGCCATTTGGTTTTCTGTTCGCGCAAACATTAAATTTTTGTAACATTTTTCTGGAAAATTAATTACGTTATCTATTATTAATTAGCAATATAACAAGTGCCACTGCATATATGCACAATACAATGTTTTTATGCCTGTAAGTATATTGTACATATGTATGTATGTGCATTTACAAGAGCAATTATTTGCCTACTCAAAAGTGTACAATTTTAATTTCAGCAATGCTAACTAACCAACCGAGAGCACTGCAGCTACCACGAACTGGCGGACTGCATTCACAAGCGTCTGCCAAACTAGTTTTTATTCTGCAATAATTTATTTAGAGTTTTTGTTTTGTTTTGGTCACTACTCGATTACTGAGTTAAAATTTTGATTGCAGTTGACTTTAAGAGACACGCAACTTCATTGTACGCGATTAATTCAACAAAGAGCTTTTTGGCGACAAGTAGTCTGTTGGTCGTGAGTTTAAATACTCAAGTGAATATGAAATACCTTTTGCGGCGATTCTTAACTTATGAACCGATGTCAATATATTAAAAAAAAAATGTTCTTCCCTTTATTTCTTAAAAAGGTGCAAGACTCAAAAAGATATTTATACCTTGTTAATTGTAGAAATATGGAATTTATTATTCTTCAAAAACTCGCAGACTAAGCTTATTACAAATTCTTCACACTCGAAGTGTTCATAATTAAATTTTTTAAACATTAAATATACATATGTATGTATCTTAGTTTTAATGTTGAAAGTACACCTACTGTGTGATTTAAAAAAATACCAATGTTTTACTATATATCTCGGAACAGTCATATAAAATTTTAAATAATTTTTTGAGCACAACTAAAATGTAAGCGCTTATTCAATAAGCTCCAGCAGATTTTTGAATTTATTTTTCTGGAAAAATAGCTTTTTCGAATTTGCTTTAGTTGATTATCTGGAAATAAATGATCTCATACTATCAAATTTTTTCTAAAACTCTGTGACATGCCAGTTTTATTTATCTCAAAAAATTCTCGCAGAAATCTAGAAAAAATTTAATTTTTGTGTTAAAAAACGACGCCATTTTGTAAATCTTTGATTTTTTTCGACCACAGCTGAGTTTATGGACAATGTAGAGAATTTCTTTTTAGGTTTAAATATTAAATTTTTTTCTTCAAACATTTTACTTTTGTTCTTGTAATACGTATAAATTAAGAATGCTTGAAACAAGTTTGTAACCGCAAGTAGCTCCATTTATTTAAAATGCACCATAAAGCTTGCTTATATTTCAAATCTGGGCGCCGTATATATTGATTGTTTGGAGTCGAAAATGAGTCGAATGTTCTCAATTTTTTTGTCATGAGATATCATGCAATAGTCGTATAACTCAAAAAAATATAAATTTTTTTCTTCAAAATTTGAAAAAAGTATTCTGTTCAAAATGTATCAATCTGAAATTTTTAACACAGTAGAAACTTTATAAAAAAATATTTTGAAAAGTTTGATTAAAAATGGAAGAATGCTACGCAAGCCACCAATGAAATTTGTGAAGTTTACAGTTTTTAATATTGCATTATACCTTTATTTTCTGGTTTTACCATTTTAAATATTCTTCCAAATAAACTATCAGCAAAAATGGTAATTGTTAATCATTTTGAATGCTGATGGAGTACAAATTACTAGATGTTCATGGTGGTTAAATGGTTTTAAGCCAAATAATTGAAACTAGAAATAATTTATGTAGGTATGTATGTGTACTATATTTATAATGGCGTTTAAAGTAATTAGCAAATTTTTATATAAGGTATATTATAGAGTAATGACCCGATTGGCATTATGAAACATTGTTAGTAGAAAAGATGCTCGGAAACTTTCATTGAGATACCTCGCATCTTGCCAAATATATCAGTCATAAAAGCAACCCCATGCTTAAAAATTCTTATATTAGGTACCTGGGGTGTAGGTGATCAATAAAGTCAAAGATGCACTGTTTTTAGAAAGAGACGCTTTCTAGTTTCACTATATCCGCATACTGGCCAATAAAGCCATATTATTGTTAGAAAAAGATTTTTTCAGTTATCGGCTGTAAGGTCAAGATATACGGTATCTGGGTACTTGAAACGTTATGATCTGATTTTATTAATTTTAGACATAAGATGACATGCTCCAAAAACACTCTTTATATAAAATTTGTTGCTAAATATTCTTTGGTATTTGATTTCTGCTCTGTACATAAAGTGAAAGAATTTGAATTAAAATAGTGATTCAAATAGACATGGTTATTGTCCAATTTTGCCTAATAACACAATGCAATGGACTAATCTCAAAGTAATATTATGCGCCGAATTGAAAATCAATCTTATAATTTCTAAGATCGGCTCTTACGCTGTTGTAAGATTGAATGCAAAGATCCAGTAAGCTCTTCAGATATGGAAAATTGGAAATTGGTGGGAATAGAATTTAAACAGTTGAGCAAATTTTTATTGGCCACAAGGCGTTTTTCTGACTTATTAGTTCCAATTACAGGGATTCTATTTTTCCTTAGGCTTTACTAAGGACTGCATATAGTAGCCCAATTGCGATCTGAGGCATCAAACCAAACCTAATCTAAAGCTTGCACGGACGGATGAACAGATAGTGCTATAAACAACGGTTAGGTGAACAAAATTATTGGCTTGCCAGACATTTGAGTAGTAAAATTAGCACACATTAGTACAAATGATCTTAATATAGAAGACTTTGTATCTGCTAAGTGTATGCGTCAATGCTAAAATTTGTAATGTAATTTGCTTTGATTGCTGAATCTTCCTATTAATACTGAAGTGAACAATGCAATAATTGCATTGACGTGGACGAGGGTATGTGCACACTTAAATTGGATCGTTCTATTCTTGCTAATATTTTTTTTTCAAATATATATAAAGTGATTTCTATATAAACTGGTATGAAAAACGACACAAACTTTCACAGGTTACAGAGCTACAATACAATCCCTGAGCTTCCAGACAATGCACCCAAGAATAATCACCAAGTGTTCGAACCCCTTAACCTGCAGCAGGGTCAAACCATGTCAAGTGGTCCATAAAATGTTCGAAAAATCTCCGATTTTGAAAATTAGCAGTTCATTAGGAAGGGGATCAGACGCATACCCCGTGATATATACTTTTCAGTTTTTTTAGCGTGAAGAACACGAGAAATATTTTAATTGTTTAACGAAAAATTATGTAAAATATTATTATTTAAACAAAAAGACCATGAAAAAATATTTATAATATAGCACGAACATTTTTCTTTGACTTCACAAAATTTCATCGATTTATCTCCAGTAGTTTATGAGAAAATAATTTTGCAATTTTATCATGCTCTAAATTTCAACCTTCAATAACTTTAACAAAAAAAGGAATTTTGGCGAAATATTTATATCACGGAGTATGCGTCTGGTCCCCTCCCGAATGAACTGCTAATTTCCGAAATCGGAAAATTTTCGAAATTTTCATGGACCACTTGACGTGGTTTGACTCAGCAGCAAGCTATATAGATATCTGACTTGTTTGCGTACCGCGTAACAGAAGAATCGCCGGAAACTGCACAGCCGATGAGCTTGCTTTAATAGGAACTCTTTAGCCAATTTCTTTAGATTGCCAACGACTCGGTTAATCCGCTGCCTTAGTGCGGTCTAGCGTTCAGTTGCTAGGTCCAAGAGGTGTAGTCCTCCTTTAGGATGCCTGCGCTTAGATAGATAGATAGATAGGATTATTGAGGTTCTGCACCGCGACCTAGGGTCTATTGTGCCCTCTCCTGTATCACATGACCTCCCAAAGCCCCAGCAGTCTGAAAAATTCCAGTAGTTTGCCGGGCGCAAGTGAGGTGATGTGATCCCTACTGATAAAGATGGAATCCAGGGCCTTAAGCCTTTTTCCACAGATTGCTGTGCAATCTAGGATAAGGTGTGCTGGTGTTTCCTGTTCCAGGTCGCAGAACCGGCAATTAGCACAGGAGACCATGCCCATGTTGGACAGGTGCTTCCTGAGCTTGCAGTGCCCTGTGTAGACTGCGACGAGGATTCGGAATTTCTCACGGGGGAGGTTAATTAATTCCTTAAACCTGGAGAGGTTATATCCTCCTAGGAGCAGCTTGGCGTGGCGCATACTTGCTGCCTGCCGCCAGTGCCGCTCTCTATCCTCTCTCTCCTCCGTGCGGAGCAGCTCCTTAAGAGTGTGGGGTCCTACTGCTACGAACGGCTCTGGTCCCCACATCTTGGACGCTGCCGCCGTGCGGGCCAGCTCGTCTGCCTTCTCGTTTCCTTCTACTCCCTTATGCCCTGGTACCCAAATTAGGTGCACCCGGTTGCACAGGGACAGGCGGTTTAGCCTTCCTATGCATTCTTCTACTAAAAGCGATTTGGTCTCGTACGATGAGATCGCTTTTAGTGCCGCTTGACTATCGCTGAGAATAGCTATGCGCTGGTTGCGATAGTTGCGGCTGAGGTTGATTTCAGCGCATTGACTGATGGCAAGAACTTCAGCCTGGAAAATGCTTGGGCTTAACGCAAAGTTCAACGTACTCTGCGGTCGCCACCAGACAGTGACCAGTTAGTATTCTGATCATGTTCCTCCAGTCTCTTCTATCGAGTGCCAATAAGAATTTTTTATATTTTCGAACTACCGGCATTTGCAATAGCCGTGGTCCATCAACTTGAAAGGTTGCCTTAGGCCTAATTCGAGACAGTATATTCCCGGACCAACTCCATTGTACATTTTCGAGCCATCCATATAAATGTTTAGAGTGTTGCGCGTAGCTAACATACCTTTACGTCGGCTTATTTTTCTATATGTTTTTGTATGTAAATTCTCCTGCAGCCAAAAAAAAAGTTCCTGTTATGTACAGCGTCTCGTTGTGGATAACTGGAGGGTATCCGATGAGCCTTCCATGTCGGATCACTCTTGGATACTCTTCAGCATCCGCGAGAAGTACAGTGCGCCTCTCACATACCGGAACCCTAGAAGAACGGCATGGGGAAAATTTACCAGTATAGCAACAAAATGCCTTGAAAAGGGAGGCAACAAGAGTATCAGAAATCCTGAGGAATTAGATTCAGAAGTAGAGAAGTTGGAAACAATTTTAACCACAACTTTTAGAGAAAGTCTCTTCCTTGGAGGAACAGTGAACTTAAGAGTTTGAGAACACAACTAAGGAAAACTTTCAATGAGAGTTTTAGAACCAAAATCTGGCAGCCATATAAAGACATTATGAAAGAATACAAAAAAGCAGTCAGGAAAGCTAAAAAGGACTCATGGCAATCTTTCTGCACATCGATAGAAAGTTGCAGAGAAGCCGCTAGGCTGAGTAAAATGCTATCCAAAGGTCATATTAACACTGCCTACATTAGGGCTGAGGGAAGTGATTGGACCTCCTCGGCAAAAGAGTCTCTGGAGGTACTAATCACAACGCACTTCCCCGGGAGCCAGCAAAAACCTTCAACGAGGGTTCAACCAGAACCACCGCTGAATGCAGCTGACTATCGAAGCCAAATAATAGACAAAAGTAAAATCAAATATGCCATAAACAGTTTTGCACCATTTAAAGCGGCAGGTCCTGACGGGATTATGCCCATAATGCTGCAAAAACTAGTAGAACCAATGGTTCTAAGGCTTGAAAATATATACAAGGCTAGCATTCAACTATCTTACATCCCAAGAAGTTGGAAAAGGAGTAAAGTTGTGTTCCTTCCAAAACCAGGCAGAAGAACACACGAGAATGCCAAGGATTTTAGACCTATAAACCTTACCTCCTGTATGCTGAAGGTACTAGAAAGGCTAATAGATCTACACGTAAGAGCAATAATGGCGGAGAACATATCGAAGTCCAAACATGCCCTTCACGAGGTGATAAGTGTAATCGAAAAATCACTACACCACAAACAATACACCATGGCTGCATTTCTAGACATAGAAGGCGCCTTCAACAACATAGAAGTAAATGCGATAATTAATTCTCTGGCACATGGTGGCATAGACGACACTGTGTGCAGATGGATACTATCGATGCTTGAGAATAGGAAGATTATAGCTTCAAACGGCGCTGCAACACAAACAAGCTATGTGAGTAGAGGAACGCCTCAAGGGGGGTCCTCTCTCCGATTCTTTGGGTTGCAGCGCTGAACGAAATACTACTCCAACTAAACGGTGAAGGAGTGAAAGCAGTAGCGTATGCAGACGATATAGTGTTGTTGGTTTCAGGCATGTTTCCTTCAACAGTCAGCGAGATTATGGAAAGAGCACTTCGTAGGTTAAACCTATGGGCTAAAAACAATGGTCTAGGAGTTAACCCGAACAAAACAGAACTGATGCTATTCACTAGCAGAACCAAAATACCTCAGTTTCAACTTCCGGTACTAAACGGTACAACACTCACTCTATCCCCCACAGCTAAATACTTGGGGGTGGAGATTGACACCAAACTGTCCTGGAAAATAAATATAGAAAAAAGAATAAACAAAGCATACATGGCCTACTATACTTGTAAGAAAATACCTTAAACGAAGTATAATCATGTGGATGTATACGGCTGTCATAAGACCTATACTTACATATGGAGCTCTGGTATGGCGGCCAGCACTAAACAAACAATACAATATTAGAAAATTAAATGGAATACAAAGAGCAGCATGTGCGGGTGTTACGGGTGCAATCAGGTCATGTCCGACTGATGCGCTCAATGTGATCCTGCATCAACTACCAATGGACATTTTTATTCACAAAACAGCAGCTATTGCGGCGATAAGAATAAAAGAATTGGGAGGCTGGAAACAGCTGAACTACGGACATAGTGTAATTCTAAACAAGTTCACTATTAACAAATCAGACTACATTCTCCCAAAGCTGGATTTCAGTAGACACTTCCAGGTGAGGATACCATCTAGACGAGAATGGAGAAGAGGTTCAATAGTAGAGGAAGATACCACCTCAGTCTATACCGACGGGTCCAAAATGGACTGCGGAGTGGGCACGGGGGTATTCCCCGCTGATCTAGGCATATCTCTCTCTATACGTCTACCGAACTCGGCTAGCATCTTCCAAGCAGAAGTACTAGGCATAGAAAAAGCCTGCGAGGTTCTATTAGAAAACCACGGAAATATACATAAAGCAACTATATTTACGGACAGCCAGGCGGCCCTCCTGGCATTGTCTTCACCCATGACAAATTCCAGTATAGTTCACAGCTGCAAGAGAGCAATAAGCTCAATAAAAGACAAGCTCCAGCTAAACTTGATCTGGGTTCCCGGACACAGGAACTTTTTCGGTAACGAAAAAGCAGACGAGTTGGCAAAGGCAGGAGCTTTCCTCAATGAATCCGAGGCGGAGCTAATACCAAGCCCGCTAGGATCGATAAAAGGAGAGATCAATAGACAATTTCAGCAAATTGCAAACAACAGGTGGAAAAACATTACAAAATGCGTCATAACTAAACAATTATGGCCAACATATGACAGGAAAAGAACAAATGATTTATTAAATAGGTCAAGAAAAAGTATTTACAGAATAACAGCTACCACAACAGGGCACTGGCCATTTGGGGAACATGCGTCCAAAATGGGATTGCCCTGCAACGATATCTGCCGTGGCTGCGGAGTAGCAGGGAACAAGGAAACAATCTTCCACTTTCTCTGCGAATGCCCAGCTCTAGCACAGATCCGACACAAAACACTCGGAATCCACCAAGCACCAAATCTTGAATGGATTTCCACCAAAAGCATATCGGACATAAGTAGTTTCATCGAAACCTCAAAATGGTTTGAGAGAGAAGGTGAAACGTAATAGCAGATACAGGGGTTCTACGAATAGTGTATCAAAATGGCACATCAAGTGCTAATTGAGCCCGATAGGGCTGCACTCCTACCTACCTACCGATGTACAGCGTAGTGAGCCTCTGGATCTTTTCCATTTGATTCCGGTAGGTGGATTTCCGTACGCTTGTCCACCAAACTATTGCACCGAAAAGCATCAGTGTATGACAGAGGGAAAGAGTCCCCAGGTTGTGCCGAGCATTTACCTTTGCGCATATAAGGCATTGCTAGCTTTTCTCACTCTTTCTTCCACATTGTGGTTCCACAGTAGTTTGCTATCCAATACTACTCCAAGATACTTGGTTAGAAAGAGTTGTGTCCCATCTATCGAAGGGAACCTCCAGAGAGGAATTTTGTGCTTTCTTGTGAACACAAGGAGATCCGTTTTCTCACCCTCAGCGAAACTTAAGGTGTAATGTGTGACAATAATTCACGACATTAGACTCTTCCACAAGCAATTCCCACCAGCTTTAACCCTTTCTTCAAGATGATTCTAGTTGAAACTTGCCATACAGATACATTTTATGCAAGTAAGATTTTACGGATTACGGCAATTGCCGATAACATTGCCTGCAAAATTTTATTTTTCTAAATTTTCCTAAACTTTTATTAAGTAATGCATAAGTAATACCTTCGAGAAGTATTTTATAAATTGTTTAGATATATTTATTTAATTGAACATTACTTAATATATAAATATCTAAATAAGAATACACTTTGCAATTATTATGAAAATAATTTCCTCTAAAGTCCATTAGCGCTTTCCACTATATTATTTCTAACTGCTCCATCGAATGGCAACAAAACACTCATTAATGCGGCTAATTTAGCAAAATTGCACTTGCGGTATCTGTTACTCCCAGTCTTCACCAGCTACAGCGTGTCACATGCCAGTGGCACAGTCTTAGATAGCTTGTTTAACGAGCAATAGTAATATTTATTGTGCCACCAACAACAAATATCAACAATAACAACAAAAATATAAATACAATTATGGCATCAAAGTGCGGCAAGTACGCACCCAGTAAACCGGTAATTTATTACTCTTGTTCACCATTTGCCGCTATGGTAGCATAACCGTACTCCATTACTTGCCACAAAACTTAAAACCTTAAACCGCCGCAGTGGCAATTGAAATTTGTTCACCGTATGCGGTTAGCAACCGCTTTTTAGTTGACACTAATGGTGTCAAATTAGTTGTACACTTAATTCAACGTCTGCCACTAACCCCTTGTCGACACTCGCCTTTTGTCGCTCGCCACTGGCAACTCGACGCTTAGCGTTATTGTCGCTGTTTGCTTTAAGTTTAATGAGCAGATTGTGACGCTTTCAATTATAACAAGAAAAAACGTTAACTTCGGCTGCACCGAAGCTAATATACCCTTCACAGGTGCATTTATTTTAGTAACTATGTGTTCAGTTTGTATGGAAGCTAAACGCTATAGTAATTCGATCTGAACATTTTTTTCGGAGATTATATTATTATCTTAAGCAGTAATTCATGTCAAATTTCGTGAAGATACCACGTCAAATGCGAAAGTTTTCCATACAAGCCCTTGATTCCATCGTTCAGTTTGTAGGGTATCTATATGCTATAGTGGTCCGATAACGGCAATTCCAACAAATGAGCAGCTTCGTGAAGAGAAAATGACGTTTGCAAAATTTCAAAACGATATCTTAAAAACTGAGGGAGTGGTTCGTATGTATACAGACGGACGGACGGACAGACAGACAGACGGACATGGCTAAATCGACTCAGCTCAACATACTGATCATTTATGTATATACTTTATAGGGTCTCCGAAGCTTCCTTCTGGGTGTTACAAACTTCGTGACAAACTTAATATACCCTGTTCAGGGTATAATTATTAAACCGCTACAATAATACACTTCCCGCTTAACCAATTCTTTTATGAGCTTTGTTGTCAGAGATCCCAGGCGAGTAGCTTGCGGGCTCTAGACGCAAAAGGAGGATTCTGGTTAAATAACATAATAACAGCAGTTTAAATCATTTGCTCGGTTAAGTTTTATGGCAAATACTACTTGATGTCGACGGCATTGTTGCCTCTTTATTTTGGTGGCGTTTTCCGTGGCAGTACCTACAGAGATACAGGGTTTGCCCGGGTTTGCGAAGTGATAGGACTGATTTTCTTCCGAAGCGATTGTACTGATGGATTGGATAAAGGGCGTTCTTAGCTAACGAACGAGCGGCTGATCAGTTGTCTCCCAGCACCTGGAGAGAAAAAACATTTTCGCGCGACGTGTTTCTGTGAGTGTTGCACCGTTCGTTAGAGGAGAGGTACGCGATTAAATTCTGTGTGAAAATTAGTATATCTGCGACAGAGATGTTTGATATGATCAAGCAGGCATACCCAGATGTTGGTTTAGCAAGAAGTGGTGTATTTCAGTGGCACCAGGCCTTTTTGGAGGGCCGGGAAGAGGTCGCTGAAGAATGAGCAAATCCAAAGTAAAAACGAGATAAAAACGACGAAGGCATCGTCCATCATACATTTGTTCCTCCTGGACAAACCGTCAATGCCAAGTTTTACGTGGAAGTCCTCAAGAGACTCAAGCGAAGGGTCAATCGGGTCCGACAAGGCATAGCAACCGATTGGAAGTTGCACCACGCCAACGCCACTTGTGACCAGCTACCTAACCAAGGCCGGCTTCCTCAGCTGCCGTACAGCCCAGATGTGGCCTCCTCGGACTTTTTTGTTTCCTTGCCTGAAAAGGACGTGACGCCTCCAATGCTTGGAAACCGCGCTGGCAGCACTGCGCCGACGCAGAAAGAGACTATTTTGAAAGTTCTTAAAGAATTGCAACGATTGGTTCAATAATTTTTTTTAATCGAATCGGTCCTATTACTTTCCGGACAAACCCAGTATTCTTCGTAATTGCCTTTAAGGTAGATTAAAATAAAAATTCAACTTATTATAATTTGAAATAAGTATTCTGAGAATTAAATATTTAAATAATTTCAATTTGATGATTATAAAGTCAATCCACTGAAAAGCAGTGATAGAAATTTTGCTTGATTGAAAGGTAGATCGCTATTTAATAACAATATAGTACGTATACCTTATGTAAAGGCTACACTTAACGTTTCATCTTACTATATTCCATCTTATTAGGATTATGAACAATAGCATGAACATAAATTAGATTTTCGACTAATTTCACACAAGTTAAACACGCAGTGAAGAAAATATAACAGCCGTAGCTAAGAGTGTACACGAAAACTGTAGAGAGTCGACTAGGCGCCGTTCGCAGCAACTCGGTCTGACGTATGGAACGACTTAGCGCATTTTTCGTCGAGATCAAATTGAAAGCGTACAAAATATAGCTTATGGAAGAACTGAAGCCGCTCCTTCTCCCAAGCGACATTGCTTCGCTCTATGGGCTCTTGAATAGTTTCAAAAAGATCCGACGTTTTCGAGCCAAATTTTTTTCAGCGATGAGGCCCATTTCTGGTTTAATGGACATCTAAACAAGAAAAATTGGGGGATCTGGAACGAAGAGCGACCTGAAGGGACTCACGAGCTGTCATTTTATACTGAAAGACAACGGTTTGATGTGGTTTGTGCGGCGGTGGAATCAACGGTTCAAAAATGATAATTTCACGTTTTGTACCTATCGATTGGCCACCAATGTCGTGGGAAATCGCACCGTTTGACTTTTTCTGTGAAGATAAGTCTAAAGATATATAAAGTCTGGTCTTTGAGTAAAACATTACGCATGTCATTCGCGAGTTACCAGTTGAATCGTTTAAACGCGTTATGAAAATTGGAGCCTTGGTCAACATTTCAAAGAGATTATATCCCAAAAAAAAAACAAAAATGCCGAAGAATGTTATTTCGAATGATAATAAAGATTTCCCAATAAATTTGATGCTTCTATGTGTTTGTTAATTAAATGTTGTTAATGTTATTAAAAAGAAAATCTTCTAAACACTTTACTTTTATTTATTATTTTTTGTTACAAATTAAAATTTAGAAAGAGAGTTGCATAAGCATATTCAAAATCTCATTAACAAAGTTGCTGCAATATATAATCTGACTATAAACTTAAAAAGAAAAAAGACAAATAAACTATCTGCAAATCTTTTCAAAATTCGAAAATTATGTGCATATCTCAGTTTAGGCACTTTTAGCTATAAACATTTTAGAAAGCCGTAAACCCGAATTATTAAAATACTATGAAATTAGGTTTGTTTATGTTAATACACGTATTTAATAAATTTTTCAAAATGTGTTTAATACCTGTGCAATAAATCGCCTAGAATTCGAATTAATGAAATAATGAAGAATTAGTCTATAATATTTACATTCACTTCCATATATCGATGTTTGTACGTAGTTTGAACACGCCTGTGCAGCTTCGATCATATAGTAATGTAAATATTTGTGTGCGATAAATACATAATATAGTTTTCATTATGGAAGCCCGTTGAGCTGTGAATAACAACAGCAACAATAATAATGCATTTTGCCGCCAATATTTTATGCATATTCGCAACGCAAGTTTATTCGGATGGATTGTGAGTGACAGTCATGACAAGATGGATTCAAAGCTTTGATGCGTTCCGAACATTAGGCACCAAGCGAGAAGCAACGAAATTCTGCAGTAAACAAGGCAGTGTTGCAATAAATTGCTTGTAGCCACAAAAAGGCAACAATAACAATAACTGCAATTTATAGTATGACCAGCGCATTGCCAATAAAAAATATTTATGCATGTACTTTTGTATATATTTTGAATTGATTAATGGACTCTATAAAGTCAGATGCATATTGGAGGCGCAGGCCTTTCAGCATAAGTATGTTTGAATGAGTTTGGCTGATGAGATTTATGAAGTCGCAGTGCACTGGCATGGCAAATACAGTAAATTGCACGGTGAAACTGACTGGACTGATTAGGTTATAAACATAGATATGTATATTGAAATACTTTCGTTAATTTTGTTTTTGTAAATATAGTTAATGTTGATTTCGAAAATATATTGCTGCAATGTATACAGGTAAGCCCCTTAAGTTTTCATCGTGAACTCGGTTAAATCAAGCACAAGCAACAAAGTTAAATAGGAAAAGTAGCTTAGCGATGACTCCACGTTAAGTCGAAGTAGTCTAGTGATGACTGTTTTGTGTTTTGTAAAGAGTAATCCATTTCGACGTTCCCTACTTTTTTAAAGAAATGGTGAATGTTTATTATCATTATTGGAACGAAGTTCCTTACGGCAGGCTTGGAGAAGATAGGGATTTTGCTGCGGGACCTAACTGAAAAAAAGTGATAGCAAAACCGTAAGAAAAAACCCGTAAGAAATAACCCGTAAGGAAAAGACTGTAAGATCGCTAGTTATAGCCTACCTTTAGGTTTTGCAAAATAATTAGGCATGAAAATCTGTAACATTATTGTGTATGCAAATTAGTTTTGAGTGAAGTGCGGAACACATAGAGCGCGACAGACTGCAAACTACATCTGTCAAATATTAAAATACAGACGTTCTTATGGACACTGTTATTTTGACAGCTGCACGACTACACAACTGCAGGCCGACAGTTGTCGTTCCCGCTAACTTGAATATTTCCTATATTTGCCGACGGCAGTAGGACGACAGTAGAGTTTTCTTAATACTTATCTGTACTTAAATAAAAACTAATCAGCGAAATTTGAGAGAAAAATCAGGACAACCTACATAAAATTAAGCACAATTTTTTTTGCAAATTGTATCGATTCTACATTATCCGAAGGAACTTCGTTAGTACCTGGTGTTCCACGACACCACATTTCTTTTTTCTTATTCAAATTTTGGTCGCGACTACTTCTCAAATGGTCCATCTGTGGTCCAATTTTCGATGACTCGTCCGCATGGACGATCTTGGTGATCAATCGACCGGCCTAAAACGTGAAGTTATCCGCTCACGTCTTGTTGCAACCATATGTCGCCAATATCGCGAGCTTCAATTGCAGGCACTTCATTCTCGAAATTTCTGCCATAATGTATTAGAGATATTGACAGCTTCTGATATTTTCAAAATTAGCGCGAATGTTTTATGTTACTCATATACTATACATATGTATGTGTATTTTCACAGCTTCTTCGATTCGCCAAGCATTAGAGAGTATTGAATTGAAAAATCTATAGCAGTCGCTTGAAAAGAGTGTCTTCTAAGTCATTCGAACGTTTATATCACTTTAATCATATCCCTTATCGGGAATAATTTCTTGTATCAAATTCAACTCGCCTTGTTGTTGTGGCTTCTCGGGCTGTTTTTAGGCGTGTGGTTTTCAACGAAGCAATAATTTTTTGAGAGTTTGGCTTTTCAACAGTTCTTACGAGATTTATATTCAGTTTCGTTTGGCTTTTCCTGATGAATAAACTTACTACGGAAAAATGTTTGCAATTCGTACAAATTTATTGTCAAAATAATAGTTCGGTTCGCAATACGCAATGTGTGCTGCGTCCAATATTTGGCCAAAATAATTGCCCAGTGGAGTCGGTTGCAAAGTATTGCAGAAGACCCGAAAGAGTTCATCGGCCATTGCGTGCAACAATTTGAATTGTGGCCCCCCACTTAATGGAAGAATTTGTGAACCGATATTGGTTTGCGGGTTACAAAGTCCTACTCATCCAAAAATTGAAAGCGAACAATCATCAAACGCGTCGCTCGTTCGGTGAATGTGTCCGAAACGCGATAGTCAATTTCACAAGAAATTTGTTTTCAGCGTTTCCATCTGTAAAAAATCTCTGTTTGTTGTGCTCTGTAGGCAGAGGGGACCATTGGTCCATATATCTTCAAAAATGAAGCCGGCAAAATTATGTTACATTTAATGGGGAACGCTCTAGAGCCGTGATTAATAACTCTCTTGGATGGAAATATTGGCGCTTTATTGCCGACATACGACCTTAATTGCTGCAAAAAATGGCCGATAATCGAGCCCCTCGATTGGAATTTATTCGAGCCAACCGAAGGTTAATTGCTCGAAATAATCTTTAAAACATAATGGCAAAGACTTGTCTTTTGGCGAAAGGTTTGTGTCAGTGATTAAGCTCGACAAGGATGAATTTATCTTTGGATACAAATTCTGGAATTCTATTAAGATTTAACGTTTAAAGAATAATTGAATGATGTAGAATGATAACTTTAAGTAAGTTGTTTTTCTAGGTAACCATATGAGGAGAGGAATTCGATTATTTATTTAATATTGATTCACTGAAGCTGTTGTTTGCTTTTTACTGGGAGCGATTTCTACGTGGCGGGTCACAAATCCAGCACACAGCCTCGCTAGGTGAGTAGTATATAGTCCTTATACACATATATAGGGAGAGCTGCTTGATTCAAGACCGACGCCCGCACGCAACTGCTGGACAACGCTTAAGCAACAGATGCTGCAATTCGACTTCAGCGAACACAATCAACTTGAAATCTAACGCAGGATAACTCTTGCCAACAGGTGCTACTTTGAACTGGGAAAGTAATTGAAAAGTAAAATCCTATCGCGACGAATAAAGACCAAACTCTACAAGTTCCTCATCATTCCCTATAGCTATATGGTGCGGAACCATGGACAATGGCATCATGTGACGAGTCGGCCTTAGGAGTGTTCGAGAGAAAAGTTTTGCGGAAGATTTATGGGTCTTTGCACATTGGCAGTGCGCAGTCGATGGAGCGATGAGCTGGACAGAATATTCGGCAACATTGACAAAGTTCAGCGAATTAAGAGACAGCGGCTACGTTGGCTAGGTCATGTCGTCCAATTGGATGAAAATACTTCAGCTCTGAGAATATTCGTAGTATCCGCCGGGGGAAGTAGAGGAAGAGGAAGACCTTAACTCCGTTGGAGAGATCAGGTGGAGTTAGAATTATCGCCAAATAGCGAAAAGAAGAAACGACTGGCGCTGTTAACTTCGCTTTAACCGCTTAAGCGTTGTCTACGCAAGTAAAGAAGATGAAGAATAATAATTATACTTGACCTACTGAGAAAAGAATAAGCTTTCATAAGATTATTTCGTAAATACTAGAAAATCTTAATCGACATGTTATAAAAAACGTTATTTTACTTTTTTCCATGAAATTGTTCTTGATTACCCGAAATAATAAAATTATTAACGCTACTGTGCGAAGCTCTTGGCTAATGAACATTTAAATAGACACACTTATAAAAGCAGGTATAGTCTAATATTTTATTCTACAAATAAATATATATAAGAAATATGTGAACGACTCATGAAAGTACTGCTTTTTTATTTTTTAGAAATATTGAACTCACGAAACTCGTTTTATATCCAAAAGGGGTTCGAAAGCGAATTTTAAAATTAATTCATCTTATAACGATATTTTAGAAAAATAAAGATTATACTTATTAACTAATGATAAGAAAGTTGCAAATTAACAATTAACCAGCTAGCAATTAACCGGTCTACGCTAATTGCATCTACTAAAAAAAAATGGCATTTACCAGATTTACACCCATAAAACACACTGTACTGCGCTTGATTGAGCGCCAAGTTCATTGACGCATTTGAAATTTGATGTTTACGGTACGCGAAGCGGCGTTGAGCGGCTAAGCAGTTGTTCAATGATTTGAGATAATTTCTTCCCCGTGTCGTTTTGTTATTTTTATGCGTAAATAGATTGATTGAAACAAATGAAATTGCTATGCCAGACCCCCACCCATACACACAGAAATATCTTTGCAATTTGAATATTAAATGAATACAATTGGCGCATTATGACTTCACTAGCTAGTAATATATATTTTCAATTGATGCACTTGTTTGAATGGAATTTCCTAGCCTTAAGCGTTTCAAATTCCATTCAGCTTACAATATCAAAATATTATTTTCTTTGCTATAATTCACTACTCGCGCAATGGAAACCGAATTACGGTGCTTATTTTACACACATTCTCTCTGCTGATTGTAAATATTTTGAAATGCTGCACGATTAATACTCAAATATGCACGTAAATAGTGAGATAACGTTTGTTCGAATAAATATTACAGGAAATTGCACTATTCTCCTTGGATCCGATTTCTATACCTAACAAAGTAGCAAGGCATTTATGTGAGATAAAAATGCGGGGCAGCAGTTGCTGCTCCAAATCTTCAACCAATTTCAAAGATAAAGCGGTTTTTCTTGTTTACGCTTGCAGATAAGCGCCGTTTAAATACGAGTATAGCACAGCTACAATTTAACCGAAAAAATGAATTATTCGGTGGAAAAAAAGCTTTGCTAAATAAAACATGCAATAACAGAACGCTAGCGCAAATCCGATTCAAAGGCCGCGTTGAGCGTGTTCAGTTGACCAAGCACGTAGCGGCGTCTGCAATGGATTGCTCATCGTCAATGCGCGTAAGCTGAAGCGCAATCGTTTTGCGCTCGCACTACCCACAGACTAATGACAATTTACTATTGTTGTTGTGTTTTATTGCGTTCAACACACTCACCACATTTATTGTGGCCATTATCAGTAGAGCAATTCGTATTCGAAGATTCACCCATACACCAAATTTGATTGACAAATATTAAATTTGCTATAAATAAACAACAACAACAGTAAAACAATATGTGTACAACCATAAGAAATTGTACATACATACAAACAAACATATCTGGTGTTAAGGCAGCATTTTATCAGCTAATTTTGAGCATAGTTGTCTGCCTGGTTATTATGTAATTAATTGTATTACTCTTTAATTAAATAAACTTAATCCGATTTGAACAAACATTAATCAGCCATAACTAGAATTCCAATTTTATTTTTCTTGTGTGGTTTGCTTGATAATGCAAATTGTGCTCAGATTGTTTGTGAAAGTTTTTTATTAACAAATTCGAATTCGCTGTTAATGGCTTTCTTTGTTGTTTGATAAAATTTTAGCTAAAAAAATATAAAAAGACAAAGAAGGAGACCAAGCAATATATTCAGTATTTACATCGAGCAAAAACCTGTGAAAGCGGGCTTTGCTTTATATTTTTTGGGATAAGGTCGTGTTTGCTAGAGTTTTTTTTTTCTTCTATCGATATACCCTGAAGTGGCAGATTACGCTATTTCAATGTAATTTTTGTCAGTAAAAGTTCCTAAGAAGACAAAGTGTCAACAACTATAATTCATTCGAAGATCGCCAAATCCTTCAGCTCCACTTTTATATCTAATACGAAGAGAGAAAATGCACTCTCAAAGAAAACTAATGAAGCTGTTATTTTAACCGAATATGTAATATCCTCCAACGAACGGCAGTCACTATACTATCTTAAAATGGTTAGTAACCATTACTTCCTCGAAGACTACAGCAATACTTTTACCACATCACATTTGAGTTTACTCTGATCGCTGTAATGAAACACCATTTTACGTTGAGCAGTTTTCAAAAGGGCTGCCTCTATAAATGGGGGCAGTTATCAACTCTACTGTTTATTTTTTTTTCAAGAAATTGTCGCAAATTCCCAAACTTTTCTCTTACAATAACTTATAAGTATGTTGCGTTCGCTTTTTTTTCTTTCTTAAGTTGTTAACTCTCTAAAAGTCAATTCCACAATGCCTAGGTTCTGTTCACTGGTATCGTATAATTTCCTTTCTGCTGCAACTCTATTGTGTATCTATTGAATTTATATGTGTCTAGAGGTAAAAATTATTCACATCAAAAGTTTTATTAATTTCTTCGTTTGGAATGCATTATTTTCCATTTCCTTTGAGTATACCTATGAATAGACTAAGTGTATCCGAGAGTCTACAGAAAGAGACTAATCATATCAGAAAAGAAAGGAAATTTCTTACGTAACCGAACATTTTACAATCTCGTAACATGCGGGGAACAAATCAGCCCTTCAGGTACACTCATTCTTCGACGAAATCGTGAATGGATTACAATTAAATTAGGTATTTTATTATGTTATATTATGGGTCATAAAGTCACTTAATTCTATTGCCATACTTCGCGTTAGCTTGTAAAAACACCCACAAATGAGAGCAATATATTGAATTGATGTGCAAAACGTCAACCAAAATATCAAATATCGGAAAAGATTAAGACCAAGAACCAACTCCAAAAAATTGAAAACAATCGCATATGCGAATGGTCTCATAGCGGTAGCTAAACAAATGATTGACGTCCGTCTCAAATGCAATGATAGGATAAATGGTCTGCGTCAATGGTTTGCTACCATAAGTTGACTGAGCAGCAAACGGAAGTCTTGCTCATAAGCACAAGGAAGGTGGAAGAAAGGGTATCACTCACCATAGGGGAATGCGGTATTATCTACAGCCGTAGCTGGAGTAACTGGAAGTAATATTGGACTCCAAATTAAAATTTAAGGAATACTTGGAGTATACTTTGGGTAAAGCAAACAAAATATATTATGGTTTATCAAAAATGATGGTCAATAGGGACTGCGTGCGTTTCAGCCGGTGAGCTTTAATAGCAAAAGCAACGCTGTCAGCGAAGCGTCAGCTCCAACTTTGACAAAACTAAGGCATACATACATACATATGTATACAGTATATTATGCGTCACTCAGTCCGTATTATAGATGAGACTTAAAGTCTTTCTATCTCCAGTGATGTCGTACTTAATAGGGTGGTTCCGTGGGAGACATATGAGTTGGGAACAGGTTAACTCCAATAATGTTCATCGCCCAACCATTAATATACCAAAATAAAATTTGTTATAAAAACGGTAATTATTTCATATATTTTCGACATTGGGAATGTCAAAAAACTGCCTCTTTCAACAATTTTTTCTCTTAGAAAAAATGAAATATTTTATTAGTTTTTTATTGTAACATACAACTATTAACAAAGAAAATCTGAAATTTTTGGAAAAAAAATATTTTTGAACTCGGCCATAGCGACGCCATTTCCAGTGACCCCTCGGAAAAAAGATGCGCCCGCCTTAGCAGGATAACTTCTTACAAGATCATACAAAGTAAAAAAATGCGTGGTTTAGTTAGTACCTTAAATTAGAACTTGAACGAAGAAAAAAAAAACGAAAAATGGATTATTGGGGAACATTTTTACAAAAAAATGAAAATTTCAATGAAAATGTTGCGACATTTTTTTCAAATAGTCATAATCGAAAAAAAATCCTTCGCCTAAGCCTTCATGAAGATCGGTTGAGTGGTTCTCCAGAAATCATGCCAACCGACTTCAAAAACAAAGTTTCGAGAAAAACGCGTTTAAAGACGGTGCACTCAGCCTAGCTAGCCTTGAGCGCATGAGTTCTCAAGACTGTATCCTCTAAACTACAGAGGTATTGTAGAATTTAGTAATACAATAGAAAACACATTTTTTTGGAATCCGTAAACCAATGTAACCCCTTAATATAAAGTTTTGCCATCACCTGAAGGAATTTCTCGGGCTTTAATCCTTGCATGTTCCATGATTTTAATATTTAATCTTCTTTTGTAATATTTATGAACCAACTGACTCCGTTATATTCACGATCGTTATTTCTTAGTAACCCTTACAATAAAGTAGTGCTCGATTTGGTATGTTATTTCATGCATGAGACATTTAAGTTCAAAAATGACTCAACAATAACTGTTGCAAATCGTCTTTCTAAAATTTGTATGAAAAAGTTGTATGTAATGATGAAGTATGTGCTAATACCAATAAAATTAACATAATTTTAATAAACAACACTCGGATACGTCATGACGACTTATTAAAAAGCAATGTCCAAGTAATAAAGATAAAATGTGACATTTATAATCACGTTTGTAAAGGAATTGTGTCAGAGAAACACCCACTATTACGTAGTACATGCGCATGTAAGAGTATAATTCCTATATTTACGTAGAGAGTTATATATAACGCGTACGTCTTTAGATGTCAAGATAATAAATCAAACTGATGATACCGTGTATATTCATAAATTTCATCAGTGATTTGGGCTGGCATTTGGCATTTAAACAGAATGCGAACTGTTTTTATATCAAACAATTGACCTCAAATATTTGCACCCACTGAAGACTAACAAAACACCAGCACTGCTTCTCCAAATGCTCAAGCGATTATAATATTAATGGTCTGGCATTTATATATGTAAGTTTAATTTATTTTCATTTATTTGATCGGTGTAAAAAAATATGTTTACGTAGCAAGACTTTACACATTGTAAAACTTCCAACGGACCCTAAAGTACGTTCATCGTATCCCCAAAGTTCGTCAGCAAACAAAATCACTATTGAAGTGAGTGAAATTCTCGAGTTGTTTAGGAAACGTTAAGCATATTCTAAAATGAAAAAAAAAAAAACATATATATTTCCAACGAGACATTTTATGTTTTACGTCTAAACATGAATACATTGCTTGCAAAGTTTGGTGACTTGTAAATTTCGGAGATATGACACAGTCAAATAGCCGCCAAGACCACGTGATTTAACCCTCACGATTATTTTCTCGAGGGATATGTTAAATAAAAGATTTACGCCCATCAACCAACAACGCTGGAGAGCCTCGAAGACAACATTTAGTGCACTATAACCGAAAGCTGAACCGGGTTACGTAAATGGGTAGAGACATGCAAACGGAACAATGATGGCCATTCGGTCAATATTGTGTTCAAATCAAAAATCTCATAATATATCTTCATAACGAAAAAAAAAAAAAGCAGAAACAATTTGGATCAAAATTGAGTGTTTTATTTCATTTTAATATCACGACGTCGACCGGCTATTATGATTACGGTTTCGATTATTTTTACTGAATAATAACCATTTAGGGGACATCTGACCCTTTTTATGACGTTTAGTCAGCTAGATTTTATCATGGAATAGATTCAATGGCTTTTTAATCAGAGCACAACCTCGTTTATTCGAAAAAAAACAGCATGAATAATAGAACTTATACGTTTCCCTGTGATGATATTAACTAACTTAACGATGTTAAGTATTTTAGCCAATTTACGTACGGCTTGTTCTGGCTTTCTCTCATATGATGCACCAATTACGACTATGTGGTTACAGCGAAATTCAGTAAACCAGTAATTGACCATTGATTATGCTGGAGTAAAACTGCCATAAAAGTTATCCAAGCCATTGCTTTGATCAACGGTGTTTTTTTCCATCCTACAACAATGTTTCATCGCTTAATTCGGTCTTTTCGTTAAAATAGGTGAAAATAGGTTAGTAGAATATATTTTTTTAAATATAATCTACCCGGGGAATTTATTCACAATTTCCGGGTGCTTTTTTGTCACAAATCATAAATGCTTTGAATTCCTGTATTTATTTACGCCGTCGTATATACAGACATACAAATGAACGATAAAATCTTTACGGACTTTAAAAATAGTTCACTTGCAGATAATAAATCTGCGAACATTAACTTTCCAACTGCATGCGACAAACAAATTGCATAGAAGTCAATAAAACGCGCGAATGAAGTGAAGGCAATTAATAGGAGTAAGGGAGGTATTCATTTCGTACGAGAATTAATGTTATACAGCCGTGGATATTAGAATAATAAAATTTGTTTTGAACATTTTGATTTTTTAAATTTTAAAGCAGACTCTGTCTGCTTTTAAGTTTGCCGGACATACAATTATCAAAGAGAAGGGAGAAGAGAAAACATTTTTTACCGATTTACACACTACACATACTTACTACTCATAGTTAAAGACTTAAATATATGCATATAAGTAATCTGTGAGGAGAACTTTGCTGTAGTTTTTATCACTACTACTTATCCATAATACTCTTAGCCAGACAATAACAGGTAATACAGAAACCGACAGACTTCTACTAAAGGATTTATAGATGCTGCAGTCAAAGCAATAATGTTGTTGATGGTTTGGAACACAATACTGCATTTACGGACAGACAGAGAGCACACAGTTGCTTTAAATTCGCATACAACATGCCGGAAAATTTAAGCCAATTGTGATGAATTCTATCTGTATAGTGGTGTTACCGGTTGGCCAACATTCAACTCATAGGTAAAGGCGAGAAACTATCCTAGGTACTTTAACAAAGAAAGAAAAATTTACATAAAAATTCCTTCAGTTAGTAGTAAAATTTAAACTATTAAACTTTGGTAGTAAACCGAATGAACAGCACGATATGAATCGAGTCAAAAACGTGGAAATAACATGCCATGGGAATCACTTGAAATAACTTTTATCGACTATCTTCAAAGCATAAAAAACATCTACAGTGATTATAGCTTTTTTGGAACTTGTGAAAAACGAAATTGTCGAGAAACGGAAAAAGAAAATTTTTTCATCAAGATAATTCAATGGGAAAGCTGAAAAATGTCTGTCAACCAGACAGATATATTCTCAGATCTTAAAAAAGATCCTTTCAGAGAGCTTTATTATAATAATTTACCCAGTTGTTCGATTAATCTCTGTTTATACTTAAATAACATAAAATTCTCATATAGGGATAAGCCTACAAACAATCTAAAGTGGCGTTTGCGCTAAACATTGTTGTGTCAACAGAGTGCGCTGAGAGGACTTAAGTCTATAACCTCAACCTCTATTGGCAGTTCTTCCAGTGGCATGCACAGCAAGGCATAAATAACTGCTGTTTTGTTGCATTGGCTGTTTCAGCCTTTTTATTTCTATTTCTTGGCAATATTTGCAAACGCTGCAGAAGTACGGCAGAAACCACCAAAAAGCGAATTATAATCCAAGTAAAAGCAAGAGTATATGTGAAAATACGCGCTGCAGAGGCTGCTGGAAGTGAAACTACAAGTATAATGATCCGTAACGGCGACTAAATTTATGCGTGATTTGAAATTTAATCGCTTGTGTGATGCTAAGTGATTATACGAAAAAGGTTTTTATACTGTTTTCGATATACTTTTTAACGAAAGCCATTTCTTTCTGTAAATGTATTAACAGTGAAACATAATATTCAACTTACATACATTTTTGCTTTTCAATGGTCACTTGACAGTCTAACCAGGCGATATTTTAAGAGTATATGCTATGGATACACAGTATATTTATTAAATAATAAATTTAAATATTTTTCGAGTTACACGGGATCTCCGACAGCGCTAAAACACAAGGTTCTCTATGGCAGCAGTGATTCCCACCAACTTAATATTAATCGGTTCATCTGTCTCTAAGTAAGCACTCCAGCAAATTCAAAAAAGTTATGTTTCCAGTAAAAACGTTTCGGACATAAAATAATGAAGCTGATTGAACTGAGTGGTTATATTTTAGGATCCTGTAACTCAAAAACTAACTGAAATATTAATTTTAAATTTTAGTATATTAAGTAATTAAATTGTATCTTTCGTGCTTTCATACCAGGTTTCAACATAGTCTTTCGTATCGAAATACATATTATTATTAATTAAGTTTTCTGGGAAAATTTTGGAATAAATGCTTTAACTTACGAAATCATAGTCTCTATCGACATAATGGGTTTTTTGGATGTATGGTTTTAATACACATATAATTTAATATTATAACCAAGAATTTATCTTTTTTATTAAGATAAGGATTTGACGTTGTGTTTTAAAATTTATTTCGAGCAAGTGAACAGCTGGTTCGAATAAATTCCATGCGAGAGACCCAATTTTGTAGCAGTCGGTGCCGTATATCAGCAATAATGTGCCGAATATTCTCTGCTAAGACAATCGATCTTATCGGCCAACGCACAAGCTACTGCACATAAGCCCACAAAAAATAGTCCTGAGGTCTCAAATCACACGATGTGAAATAATGTAAAGATCTGACTGCACTTGGTATCTCAAATTGGCGCCACATTGCGAAAAGGTGAAACGACTGGCGCATTGTTGTTAACTCGGCTGAACTGTGTCTACGCCAGTAAAGAAAAATTTTACCCTTAGTATACCCCCTGACTCAAGAATACCTACTTGTTATGCAATTTTTATTTTGTGGTTAAGAAACCAAAGGCAAACGAGAAAACATTGCTGAAGAAATTTCGAGTAATGGTGCGATTTGAAATTCCTTGGTCGGATACAAATCCGGGTCCTTTCCGGTTACTTAGACCCTTGTGGGAACACGGTCAAATTGCAGTTTTCGGACGTTGCGAAAAGCGAATGTAACAGTCCATTAAGTCAATGATTAATACAAAATATTACATTTTCTGAGTGTCTTTTCAAAGTATCTACGTAAAAAAAAAAACAAAATTAGGAGATATCACAAAATGGGATCAAACATGAGTGCCATTGCATAACAAGCCATCGTTGTCAGGTTTTATTTTGTCCAATAAGTGTACCTAAAGTAATTTACCAGAAATGATGTCCAACAACAAAATACATACCTCAAATTATGCTACTTTTTCCGACTTATTATGACTTAATTATAAATAAGTATATAAATGAAATAAGAATGTTTTGTTTTTGTACAAAATTTCTGAAGGCAATCTTAAATGCTGTTATTTCGAAAATGCAAACTCTTTCTTTTTGTCAAGAATTTGATTCTACAACTAAAAGCAGTAAACTGGGCATTATTTTGAAAGCAAGAACAAGAAGCGAAATGCTAATCAATTTTATTAATTTTGCCACTAATTTCATTTGTTTCCATTTAATCATCCAAACGCTGACATTGATGAATTTACGCTGAAGCGCTTCAAATAAAACAGCTCGCTGTAGAAACTAAGCAGCAAAGGCGCAGGATAACCGTGTGGACTCTCTGGTATTTACTTATAAACATGTAGAAAATGCGGAAGCCATGGACAAATCTATTTACAGAAATTACACGCCACATAGGAGGACCACATTCATAAAGGCAAGTGCAGTTCAGTACGCGAGTTAATACGAGGGTAGTCCAAAAGGGGTTTGGCTTCACTGCACGATGGCGGCATGGGTTGTATCGTGTAGGTTTGCAGAGTCCAATTGTCAATTTTTTTTATTATTTTGAGCTGCATTCGTTGTCAACTTTATATGAAGCAGCCGTTAAAGTTTCGCGTGTTTTTATTTGACGATTTTCGTTCGTTAAAAGCTCATACTTCGTTGCTGGTTCATGAAATCTTGACCAAAACAATACTGTAAAGAAACTCCAGTCTCCATATTGACCAGACATAGCTCGGCTTGACTTCTGCCTATTCTTCATTCTATAAAGAGAATATACAAGAAAAATACAGACGGATTGGATTCGTATTCTTATTGTGACCGTGTACGGAAGCGAGTGTGTCTGCGGATTTTAGAAACACTAAAAAAAGATAAATCGGTAACTCGATTATTGTTTTTTGAAGAAAAATTGCGCATTAAATTGGATCAACGCTTAGATATTGTACACAAAAGCTTTTCTTCGAACCATGCTAAGTTGAGTCAACGGGTTTCAACGTGGTGCACGATAAAGAGCACCTCAAAAGACTGCAAGTATCATACCCAGTTGAAAAATTGGTAATGAAAAGCTATCGTCTCGAAAGGATAACAAGCTTAACCATGAGGCTACTATACAATAGTTTCTGTAAGTGTGTTTCGTTACTGTCTGCTGTTACGAAGCAGAGATCAAGAAGTATTCGAAAAGGTGGACTTATTCTAGTGAACCTATTCTGCAATAGATAAAGATTATCTTTTTATAGGATTCATAAGGTGATATGACTATATTGACTACCCGAAAAAAGACAAACGGTCAATGGGCTCCATTTTATTTAGCGAATAAAATATCGAACAACGATGGACCGACTCACACCTCCGCCGTCACCACCGTCAAATCAGTCGACTTAGACTATGAACTGTTGCGGCATCTATCATATTTCACAGATTTGGCCTCGTTCGCCATCATCTTGTTTTCAAACTTGAAAAAGCAACTCGCCGAGTAGCCTCTCCCTAGTTGTGGGGGGGTTTTAACAGACAATTGCGCTATTGGCGTTCATGCTGTAAGGCCATCTGCAGAAGCTGTATTGAAGAAGACGAAGTGCAAATAACTCAACATTTCCTTCCTGACTCTTCCGCGTATAGGAAGTCAAGACTTAAACACTCGGGAGCTCATACCATCAGACATCCCATCGAACTGGAGGGGATGGACATTAAACACCTGTGCAAATTTGTATTGGGTACTAAGCATTTTGCTAAGTTCGAGCACAGGAGTTCTTTTCTATGGCTTCACAAAGGACTCACGTGCGATCTGTCAAGATCTGCAATATAATCTTACTTAACTTAACTTTCCGGGTAGAAATCCTCCTCCTTCTCAGACTTCCAAAAAACTTAGTTTTGCAACAGCTTAAAGAAGTTTTCGTTTTTGCTTTCTGGATTAAGAGTTTATTGAACCTTCCTTGTAGCTACATTTACAGTTAGGCATCCACCTAAATAGTGTTATGCCAAAACATTTTACCCAAAATTAGGTTGTCATTTCTGTGTGGTCTCGTTAATAAACACTTTCAACAAAATTATCATGCATGCGTATGTCAGTGCCCAACGTTGTCAGCTCTTTTCACATACCTACATACCAGTGTAGTTGTAATTTTCCAAACCAACTCACCGCAATTTCACCCTTAAATCAACTTGGTGACACTTTAAATAGAACACCGACGAAAATAACCGTTTTAAAAATACACATGTAGATCGTGGAAAACCTCAGCAATGATTAAATGCCGTAATTGCGCCATTTCCGTTTTCCAAAGCTAGCATTCAAATACATAACATAGTAGCATACTCGCCCTGAAGGGTGGTTGCTTGAATGGCTCGACGTTTCATTGAACTTTATTCGGCTGGAATTTATTTTTAAACTGTTGCCCGTTGATGCTGCAATAATTTGCATTGATTTTGTGTCGTTCTTCAAGTTGGTCACGTAGCCACCTATATCTCATATATATGTATGTATTTAAACATATGTTCATATTCAAATGTGGGTTTTTGGCGCTGACATTTCTTGTTTTGCTTTGCAAATGTGGTCGCATTACCTAACGGTTTCTACACACATACGCATACAGAACATGTAGCAATGACCCCAGAAGCCTACCATTGGGGAACACCTTAAAAAATACTGTATTGCAGCTAGGAACAACATTTGCGTATGTGTGCCAATAAAAGTGTTTTATTTCTTTTTTCGGCACGTTAAGCATGTGTGCCGCGTGTTGTTTTTTGTGTGTGTAAGTGCACTGATACACAGGTGAATATGTCTGAGTGTGTGTGTGATTTTGCTGTACTTTAGTCGCTAAATTACCATTGTATTTTGTTCTTGCCACCTTAAATCTGTCTATAGTATAGTGGAATGTACATATGTTTATAAAGAAAATTAATTATAAAAGTTTTTAGCACAGCAAAATGTTTTACTATTTTTTATTATTATATCCCAATATAGTAATATTATTACGTTGTCATAGTGTTAATTTTATTTTTGGCTTTGCAAGCTGTGCAAACATTTCATGTTCATTTGGCGCTCCAGTGTTTGTCGCAAATAACTTTGTTTGTTCGTGGTTTTGTGTGATTTATTTATTTCAAATATTTTCGATTGTTTGACTTGCTAATTATTTAAAAGCCATAAAAATTTATTCATTTGATTCCTATTATGCAAATATTTGATTTAGCTGTGATAGAATATTTAAATAGTTGAGTTTAAATAATAGTAAAAACATGTAAAAAACAGCAAGTAAACAGTTTGTGACGGTCAGAAGATTTACAGTGGCGGATACATTTATTTGGACAGGCGGAAAAATTCACGTTTCGTTAATATTCTTAAAAAAATGTTTTAGTTTGAGAACTTTTTTAAAATAATATTTTTTTAATGAAAATTTGTATAATAGAAATTAAATTTAATTACGCCTTAGTTTCCAATTATTTTTTGTCAGTCTTAAAAACTAATATCTCAAATTGAGTTATTTGAAGAGAATTTATTATTTTTTCAATATTTCAAAGTAAAATTTATGTTCCTTTATAAGAAAATCTGGTGAATGATTTTTTCGGATTCTCCTTGCAAGTCAGTCCAATTTAGGCACGCAAATAAAATATAATAATAAGGACTTTAAGTTTCCATGAACCGAGCCGATGGATTCAAAAATCAAAACAATAGTAACGAGGAACATAAAGTTTCCATTAAGCGAGCCGAAGGAAATACTTAAAAACGAAACTAACGAACACAAAGCGTCCACACAGGAATGTAAAAATTCCACAAAAACAGCAGAGCCTGAAGAATAACATACCTACTATATGAGTATAAGAAGATGTTCAAGTTTTCAGCATTTTTGATTTTCATGTCAGGAACGACTAAACAAGCAATACGTGGTTTTTTATACAGGCATGAAAAATTGGTTAATTTCAATTATTACTTTAGAGTACAGTGGTATGATAAATTAAGTCTCTCACGAAGTTTATAACGCTTATCATATGTGTCCGTCCATCTGTCTGTCTGTGTAAAACTCGTCCCTCAGTTTATGAGACATCGATCTGAAGAACTTTCTCATTTGCCGAAATTGCAGATATTGAACAACTATAGCACATAGCAGCCATATAAACTTAGCCAGCGGAATCAAATTCTTAGGTGGGAACTACTTTATTTAACGAGATATTTTTCAAGAAATTTGGCATGTATTATTATTTAAGAAATTAATGCAATCTCCGAAGAAATTATTCAGATCGGATTACTGTAGCATACAGCTGTCATACAAACTGCACGATGAAAACAATGCCCTTGAATAAAAAAACTTTTATATTTATCGAGATATCATCATTGGTGTAACAATTATTATCCAAAAGAAAAATACATATAATCTCCAAATAAATGTTTCGGGTCGAAGTACTATAGCATATAGCTGTCTTACAAACTGACCGATCACAATCAATTTCTTGCATGGAAAACGTTTTATTTGACAAGATGCCTTCAAGAATTTTGACAATAATTATTGAACAAAAGAACGGCATATCACTCTAAGAAATTCAGATAAATCATTCTATCGTATAACAGTGCTTCATGTTTTGTTATGCTTTTCCGAACTTTCACTTGTTAATTTTTTTTGTAATATTCATTTTAAATAGGTAGTGTTACATTGCGAATTTGAGTGAAATCGGACTATGACCGCACCTACTTCCCATAAACACAATTTTAAATTTCCTGTGATTCTTTCAGTTTCCGGGATACAAATCAAGAAGTAAATTAATACGAAAAATTCAAAGCCAAAAATGTGACAAAATTTCCAAAGAAATTTCTTGTGTGGCAGGCAATTTGCAGTTGTGGCAAAAGGAGCAGCTCATTCGTTACATCGGGTACAATCAACAGCGAAATATATGTAAAGGAATGTTTACAAAAGAGATTGCTCTCATTTTTAAGCCAACATGAAGTGTCCACGTTTTTTTTTGCCTGACCTCGCTTCATGTCACTATAGCAAAACAGCCTTAGAGTGGTTCCAACGGAATGGAGTGATTTATGTACCAAGAGAAGCAAATCAACCTAACTGTCCAGAACTAAGGCCGATTGAGAGATACTGAGCTTTAATAAAAAGGGGATGAAGGCAACAAAAAAAGTGATCAAAAACCTTCAAAATTTTAAAAGAAAGTGGTCTTCAGCAGCTATGAGAGTACCGGACACTACCATAAAAGCACTAATGGACGGGGTTGCGGAAAAAATAAAAATATTTATTAATAACACATAATTCCTGGTTTGTTCTTCAGCTTTTCAAATTTAAAATAAATGTTTTTAATAAAATATTTTAGTTTATAAAAATCGGACAACTGGTTTAAAAGATTTTTTCATTTTTGTAACGGACAATTTTATTCGACGCAGTCCTTATAAGGAAATAAAACTTTGAACAAATAGTCCCTTTAAAGTATGCCACTCCATCACCAAAAATTATCCATCGAATCAAAACTGTTTTAGCCTCTGGCTACCGAATATTTATATACTTCGGACTTTTGATCTGAAATATCGGTCAATCTAAGAGATATATAATTGAAATTCTGAAATAATACTTTCTAATAATGGTTTGTCTGTGTGTCAAAATGGGTTGAATCGAGTCTATACTTTCTTCGGCTTCTAAATTGGTTGTTGATATTAAGTTCAATAGATAAAATGTTATTAAATTGTGAATCATTTATTTATAAAAAATTAATTTGACATTTTTCTTTAACGATAGTTGATATTTGTGCAATCGAAAGGTATGGAATTTCTTTTTTGTTGTGAGTTCAAATATAAAGTCGGAGTATCGAAATTACTAAATGTTAAAGTATGCTTATGTCGATAGTTGCTCAGTTTGAACATTGACCTTCACTTAAGTGGTTTTAGGAATTTAACTATCTTCCATCTCCAATAATGGAAGATTTTTCGACTTCGGAATGATCATCATACACAGTGAAAGATTTTGCTGAAATATCCTCGCCAAGAAAGTCTTCTGCGAATGGTTCGCTTTAAAGGAGATTCGTTTCCAATTGAGTTAAAAACTGACCTTACCATGAGAGAGCCACCAGATTTCCACCTTTCTTCTTACAGCAAGATTGTCAGGGATGCGTTGGGTCACGCCAATACTTTTAATTTCCATTTGAAACGTCTATGTTCAACTTTTTCTGACTGCTATATATGACTTTTGCATTTCTTTACCCTAAATCCTGTGCCTTCTTATGTCAAGCTAAAAGTTCTAATAGAGACACTTCGGCATCAAATTTATGTTGCAACTGTTTCCGGAAAATATGTTGCACCCTGTGTCTAGTTATTGGTAACTTTAGTTCTGACCATATTTGGCCACATCTCCTTGTTTTGAATGTTATCTGTAACCGAAACTGCATTTTACTATCCCTTGCGCTTATTTTGAGTGTAAATTTTATTTCGGGGAGGCTTGCGCCGTTTCACTTTTTAACCAACACTTACGCCACCTTCAGACAAGGTGGCAATCGGAGACTCCTTTTAAATCCAAAATCATTATCTAATTGAAATTAGAGTTCTATAATTTTACTAGTGACTGAGTTATGGTATATGAAAATGTGTATCGAATCTCTTTCGTTTAGTTTTAATTTTTAGTATCAGTCGTTAGATATTATTTCTCGGTGTAACTTGTTGCAATATTATGAGAAAACTGACATATTTTTTCAAAACACTCACAGAGAAAACGTAGTACAATTATTACGTATTAAATTAAGATCTTACTGCAAAATTAAATAACTGTCCAGCAGACGACTGTTCGAGTGAAGAGCTCGGATTATTAGAATTTGAGCATAGTCCCAAAATTTTACTACTATAATGATATACATATTATTTATATATAAACGAATTATTTCCTATACTTAAATCATTATATTCTAATAGGAACCCCTATCAAAGGTCTTATTTACTCTTTCTTAAGATTTTGTAATGTCGCACTCGAACACACTTCACCGCAAACTTTTATTTATCAAAGCTGCTTTTGTGCCACATGCAAAAATAAAGAATTTCCCAGACAAGCTGATGGGTTCCATATTTTTTAAATTTTCACTTATAACCATTTTTGTTTACACGAAAAGCTGTTTTGGTCATTCAATGGCATTATGCACTACAAAAAAGGTCAAAACAAACACTCATAGCTAAATAAGGTGGACCTACAGCAACACGGTAAGTAACAACGTATTTGCATTGCTTTTTCCCACTCACCTCTTCCTGCTAAGTAACCAAACGCAGATCACCTACCGCCTTTCCTAGACGTTAAGTAGTTGGTGGAGCCACTTATATTCGCATAATATTTGCACAATAATTTTTAAATTTTCACAACCCAAATTATTCTTTCAGCGCCAACGTTGGATTGTGTTTGTTGTTTTGCGTTTTACAGGGAACAAATTTGCGACCGACAATGTTGCCATTGCCATTGTAATTTAATACACAAACAGGACAAAATTTTTGTTGGGTATGATTTTAGTATTATTATTATATTAATTATTATTTTTTTTAATGAGCACACACATTTTCTACTAAATTTTTTTGTCTCAAGCACTTTTATTTTCATTTCACTATTCCTTATATTCTTCCAAATAAACGTAGTAGAACATTAATTTTTATTAATATCACCAAAAATTCATTAATATTTACAAATCAGCCAATATGTTATATATTAACACACTTAAAATCAAATCACTGACCGCCAGTGCGTATGCTTAACCGACAATGCCATGCGTTTTCTGTAACGCTCAACAGCAAAACGATGCGACACTGCAATCTAAATTTCTTACTTTGGCATACGGAAGGTATTTGCAACAAGCATTTTCCGATGCTGAGCTTTCTGTTAGAAAAGCTCTACGCGGCGAAAGGTAGTTAAATTCGAAATTTTTGACTAAGCATTAACATAACCAAGTAAATACTTTTAAATATTGGATTCTATAATTTTTTCGTTGTTCAAATAAATTTTGCATTTTTTTTCAAAATTTAGTGGTTATCAAAAGCATTTTAGTAGTGCATTATATTTTAATAAATAGCTTGGCGTGCAATAACACACACACATAACACTTTAATGTTAACGCTCTTGCACTGTTATGTTATTTAACATAACATAGTCGGCATCGCAACCTGTTTGAGAGTTAGCTGTTGTTGTATAATTAAGCCGGCAGTGTTTGATGTTGTGTTTATGTATACGATGATAACAACATCATAATCAAATAATTAAGGATGTTTTCGTATAAGTATATTATTATTATACAGTTAAACTTCCCTAATTCGAATCGCCATAATCCACAACAGAACTTCGAGTTAGAGAGACTTCGAGTTATGGAATGAAATTTGTATAAAATTTGACTTCTATTGGCAATGCAAGAGTTCGAGTTATGGAGAATTTCGAGTTATAAAAGTACGAGTTATGAAACTTCAACTGTATACCGTAAATATATATACATAGTATGTATGTATAAGCTGACAGTTTAAAAGCAAATTGTTCACGTTTCTTTTGTTTTTTTAGCCCAGAGATATTAGCTTTTTCAAAACTAAATTTCAAGTTCAACAAGCTAATTATTTTTGTAGATAGTCAGATATGTCTACACAATATAAAATATTACCTCAGTAACTAAATTCCTTTTTGTTACCCTTGATTATCATAAAAATATATCTCCTGATCAGTAATGTTTTGATAGACCATAATTAATATAAATAAAATACCTACTAAAAATATGAATCATTTCTTTTAATTTTAAAGTATTAGTGAAGACCAGAAATGAAGTAAAATTAATTTCGATTAAAAAATATTTGATAAATATAAAAAGCATGTATGTATGTCAACAATACACCATCTGATCAATATTGACTCGGACTACTCAAGAGAAACAGCGCACGTAAACCGAATTAATAAACAAAGGAAGGCTCATTTTTTCTAAGAAATTTAGTGAATAATTAAGGGGATACATGGATTTCCTCGGCTAAAAAAAATATATATATAATACATATAAATAATGAAATATTTTATTCGAATTTTGTATTGTTACAAACGTATACAAAGAAATTCTGCAATTTTTGGAAAAAAAAATATTTTAAATTCGGCTATTGCGACGCTATTTTTGGTGACCAATCGGAAAACAGATGCGCCAGCCAGGATAACTCTTTAAAGGATCATCTAAAGTGAAAAAATACGTGTTTTAGTTAAAACCTTAACATAGCACTTGGACAAAGGAAAAAAATCTGAAAATTGAATTTTTGGTAGGCATTTTTACAAAAAATTAAAATTTCAGTGAAAATTTCCTGAAATTTTTTTCAAATAGTTGTAATCGAAGAAATCCTTCGTCCACGTTTTTAAGAATTGTATCTCAAAGGCCTGTGTAAAATTCCATGCAGATCGGTTTGGTAGTTCTCGATAAATCTTGCCAACCGGCTTCAAAAATACAGTTTCGAGTACCATAAAACGCGTTTAAAGACGGCGCACTTAGCCAAGCTAGTCTCGGGCTCACAAGTTCTTAAGGCTGTTTCTCCGAAACTATTACTTGGATCAACTTAAAACAATATTCTAGAGGTGTTGTAGAATTAAATTAAAAAAAAAACGATGTTTTGAAACCCATGTGACCCCTTAAAGACCCGATAGAGGAAACTATTGCTGCTTTTTCATTAGCTTATTGTTGGGTCAAACCACGTCAAGTGGTCCACGAAAATTTCGAAAAATCTCCGATTTTGAATTTAGCAGTTCATTAGGAAGGGATTAGGAAGAAAGTTATTGAAAGAAGAAATTTAAAGCTTGATAAAATTGAAACATTTTTTTCTCATAAACTACTAGAGATAAATCGATTAAATTTTGTAAAGTCAGAGAAAGCGTCAAGAACACCTGTAAAATTTTAATTGTTTAACAAAAAATTATGTAAAATATTATTATTTAAAATAAACGTTAAGATTACATTTCTCCTTTCGTAGGTAGCTGTGTGCACATCAGTTTTTTTTGTCTCCCAGCGAGCAAAGTATACTTGAAATAAATTTTTCTGTAACCAGAGTAAAATTTCGTCAAAATATCTTGTCTAATGGAAAAATTTTCTCTACATGTATTTTATTCCGATTATTCAGTTTGTAAGGCAGCTATATGCTATATCCGAACAATTTCATGTTATAATACATAAGTGATATACTCGTAGTTCTCTAACATTATGATTTCGAAGAGGCATACACCATTTGAACTCAACTCCGCTCCAACGTGTAAGAAACAATCTTCCAAATGGTGATTGGGTCATCTATAAAGGTCTAACAATTAAGCCATACGGATTTGTTTGTGTATTGAGTTAAACTTTTCCAAACATAAGTTTGTGCTTATCTTGCGTTAATCAACAAACGCAAAAACATGTTGCTGCTGCAGTGACGCAAGTACATTTATACATACATACATATGTATGTGCATACACAATTAAAATTGCATTTTATAGCTGCTCAGTAATCAATGAAGACTACTATGGGCAAAAAATAGTAAGACTTTATAATTTAAATTTCGCGCGAAGTCCATTCGTCGAAATATTTTTTCTAAGTTGGTATAACTGTCAGGGACATCTGTGCCAAATGTCACTGCAAAATAGTCATTAGTTTTAGTATACGCTTATCTTTTTGAAGTACATAAAGTGCATTCGGCCATTTTTACGATGAGTAAAATTATTCAACAAAGAAGTTCCATAAAATTTTGTAAGTGGAATCAAATTTCTGGTGCTGTAACGTTCTGAACGTTGGAAAAAGCCTTCGGTGATAATTGTTTGTCGTGATCGAGTCTTTTTGATCGAAACAAATTATTCAAAGAAGGTCGAGAATCCGCCATCAACATCAACTGATTGTCAACACTTCAATGAACTAAAGGAATTGGTGTTTTAGAATCAATGATTAACTGTCAGAGATCTTACTGGCATCGTTGGAATATCGGAAGGATACGTGAAAACCATTTTAAAAGATTACTTGACCCCAAGAAAAGTGAAAGCACGATTGCGTTCAAAATCTTTAATTTTTTTTTAAAACAGTGTGGCGTTAACGTCTTATGAACAAAACCTTACTATTTTTATACTCATGCAACCAGTTTCTAAAGAGTATTATGTATAGCTTTGTTCACCTAACGGTTGTACGTATCAACATACGTAAAACTAAACGAGATAGATGTAGGGTGTTATTTACATATGTACATATATAAATGATCAGGGTGACGAGAAAAGTTGAAATTCGGTTGACTGTCTGTCTGTCCGTCCGTCCGTGCAAGCTGTAACTTGAGTAAAAATTGAGATATCTTGACGAAACTTGTTTGCAGGTGCCCTGGTACAAAAAAAAATTCGAGTTCGTAGATGAGCGTAATCGGACCACTGTCACGTCCGCAAATCGCCATTAACCGAAAACATATAAAGTGTCATAACTAAGCACCAAATTAAGATATAAAACTCATATTTGGCACAGGAGATCGCAAAAAAATTTTGAAAAAGTGGGCGTGGCCCCGCTTTCTAATAAATTTAATTTATATATATCCTAAACCACTAAAGCTACAACAACCAAATTCGCTTAGCACGAATTTTACAAAAACTCCTACCTATAGTGTGAAAATGGATTAAATCGGATGAAAACCCCGTTCACTCCCCATATAACGGTACTGTTAAAAACTACTAAAAGCGCGATAAATCAATAACCAAATGCTGCCGGGATGGTATGACAAGGCTTTATAGTGACCGGGGTAAAAAATGGATAATGGTCCTTGGCAGCGCCTCCTTTATCTCGGGACCCGACCAACCGATTTCGACAAAATTTGGTATGTGGTTTTTTTCATATTTCTATGTCACATTGTGAAAATGGGCGAAACCGGACAATAACCACGCCCACTTCCCATATAACACAATTTTAAATTCCACTTGATTCTTTTACTTTCCAGTACACAAACCAAGAAGCAATTAATATGACGCGATAAGACTTTGTTTGAATAATGCCTTTAGTGAATGTCACTTTATGGCCGAAAATTGTTCAAATCCAACAAAAACTGTTCAAGCCGCTAGGTATCGCATATTTATACCCCGGTACTGTTGATCGAAAATGTCGGTCAATGTGTGATATATACAAGTATAACTGAAATGAATGGATAATCCTCCTTTTATAATGATTTGTCTGTATTTAAAAAAGGTGTTGAATCGGACACCATTTGCTGTGTATCGAAAATGTACTGAACCGGACCTTCCCTGAGCCATCATATACCTAATATAAATATTTTCGAACTTCGGGGTGTCTTTGTACCGCACATATCGGCCAATATTTGAGTTATCTCAATAAAAACAAGAAAACACGTTAACTTCGGCTGCACCGAAGCTAATATACTCTTCACATTTGCATTTCTTTTAGTAACTACGTGTCCAGTTTGTATGGAAGCTATATGCTATAGTAATCCGATCTGAACAATTTTTTCGGAGATTATGTTATTACCTTAAGCAGTAATCCATGTTAAATTTCGTGAAGATAGTTCACGTCCATACAAGCCCTTGATTCCGATCATTCGGTTTGTATGCAGCTATATGCTATAGTGAGCCGATCTGAGCAATTTCTTTCTATATTGCATTATTTCTATAAACATAATTCATACCAAATTTCGTGAAGATATATCGTACATGCAAGCACTTGATTCCGATCGTTCAGTTTGTATGGCAGCTATATGTAATAGTGGTCCGATATCGGCAGTTCCGACAAATTAACAGCTTCTTGAAGAGAAAATGACGTTAGCAAAATTTCAAAACGATATCTTAAAAACTGAGGGACTAGTTCGTATATATACAGACAGACGGACAGACAGACGGACATGCACCCAAACTGAACACAGTATTATTAAATAAATTTACCTAGTTTGTATACATTTTATATTTATGTACTTTTTTAAGATTTGGAACATTTTGCTTCCACAAGATCATCTCTACTAGGAAGCCTGTTTTTATCAGTTTTATGAGTGTTTCTGAGTAATTGCTCTAGGCTTGCTGATCATTCCTAAATGGTTTCCGTATAATTCTTATAAACTTCGAAAACAATGAAGGGAAGTGGGCGTTACATACGAAAAAAGTGTTTTTAATAACCATAAATGAGATTGACCGAGAAAGTGAAGACTCCAAAAATGTAACAATCAAAATGATAATGAATTTCAAATCAGTGTAAACAATGGCATATGGTATTCTCAAAAATTTTAATCTTTGTTTTCTTTTCAGGCTTCAAGAAAATTATCGCTGGATAAACATTTAATAAAAATATATAATCATCGATCGGTTTATTGTCTTGGTTGATACAAAGGTTCGAAATAGATAGATTTTAAATAGATTTTCACAAAAATTGCCTTGTAATACTTACTGTCCAAATTTTTCGTATTCTAAGAGTATTTGGGATTGCCTTGTCCACTACCAATTATAGAAATTACCGAATGGAAAAATAACGGCTTATCTAGACACACTAGCCACATTACTACAACAATTCTGATTTCATTGAATTCTTTATACAATATTTCGAAATAAACCATTTCCTTGTTGCGTGTCTTAAATTTAAATTCTTAAAAATATTAACACTATCCGGCCATTTTCACTGTCGGTCACCACACATTACGAGAGGAGCTGATGAAAAAAGAAATTAGTTTCTGTACAGCTTGGGTCACTGTCCTTCGCATATGTATCATTTCTATCTTCTAAGATACTCAAGAGCACATATTCCTTGATTATACCAAAATAGCAAGAAGAAAGTGTAAGGCTACACAGCATAACCATTACCCCACGAAATTTACTAAGTATTATGATTTAACTGGGTTAGATAATGTGTAGTGGTAGCAGGTGGTGGCACAATAAACCACAGGTCACGGTGCATTAATGAGCCTTCAATCTACCTATGCAGAGGTGTCCTCAGTCTGAAGAATACAATTACACAAAATTACGCAGTCACTTCCTTATATTGTTGAAATTCAAAATTTTGCTTCAAGGAAATAATTTTAATGTTTTTATAGCGACCTCTGTATTTCAATTTTTTTGTTATGAAATGGTCACTGCTATAGCTTTTGCTTACATAAATTAGATATTTCTCAAAATAATGTGCATAAATTGCGATTCATAATTTGAAAATGATCAAATTTGTCATTTGTAATCTTCAATATCTCTGATTACACGGTTTGTTAGTTAACATTATACTGCGCCATCTGTCGTTGAAACTTTAGTAATTTTGTAACCAAAACTCGGCAACTCTACAAACCATATGTTTTAAGTTTAATATGATTGGTTCGAAGTATATAATTTACTAATAAGAGTTAATAAATATTGCATACAGGATGGTAACTAAATAACTCCACATTTGTGCTTTTTATTTGTTATTTATAATACATATCGATGGCATTTCCATGCAGTGCCAAAGAACAACCACCCGATCTAAGAATATCCGATTGCAGCAGTGACGAGGAGAATACATTATTTTCCCGCCATAATTTGTCCAAAACCAATGAGACTGCAGCGCTAGATATAACATGGAGTAGTGAGGATGAGTTGTCCACTGAAAATTGCCAAAGCTTTCTCAATATAAGCTGCTTCCACAATAGTGCCTCAACACCTCTTAGTAGAAGGTACTCGCGGTCAGCGAGAAAATCAAAATTGCCTAACGTGGGGATTAAGCGTAAATTAAGTAAAGTCATCGAAAAACAAGGAGAAGTAAGAACCACGTTGGGTAACAGAAATATTCCATTAGACAGTAATACCCTAAATAGCTCCCCGTGGTGTAAGGTGCGTAAGACATTTTCAATATTACGTTGCCAAAGTAGCATCCCAGAAAGTTGCTTATCAAATGAAAAACAACAAAAAACACCGACAAAAAACAGTTTGTCACAACATGATACGGTAGATACATCAATTGATTGGTCATCTTCTTCATCAGAAAATGGTTCACCAAAGCGCACACCCAAAAACGCCATAACGGAAACTCAAAAGAGCACAGCACCCACAGAGTTGGAATTATTAGTAGCGCTAATTGAACGTGAAAACGCTGCAGCCAAAGTTAAAGCTCACCCAACGGCATTTAATCAAAAGAAGAAGCGATATGTTCAAGGCGGGTATGCGGAACGTTTGCAAAAATTGGAGGAAGCAAATCGCATAGAGCGTAATTTTTTACGAAACGATCAACAATTGGGCCTACAGAATGGTACGCATATGTGTGTGTTAGAATTGAATAAAGCTTATGGGGTGCACATAGCAACCGTGAAGTTGGAGCAGTACATTGAAAACGCTGTAAATTGGGATTCAGCTGCAAATATTCGGATTATAATTGATGCCGACACTGCAGCATATGTAAAAGTGGGTAGCAGAATAGAAGCTTTCTTTGATTCAACCATTGAGCCATATACTTTAAAAACTGTAGACGGGAAAACTAAAGAAATAATTTATGTGCAACCACATAAATTGCTGATATTATAAGGCTTACATTATGTTATAAAAATATAAATAATAGTATAATTGTAGTTTTGTTATTGATGAATAAATTTTGTTTATTACTTTTTAGTTCAATTTGTATAAATTTGTATATTCTGAGTTCGCTTAATAAAAAAATTGTTCAATAAAATTCTCTTTAAATAACTTTATATGCTATTTAGGGTATACAAAATTGTTTCTTGATATTTATTACCTTATCACAGCCACTCGATAAGCACTTAAATGTACATACTTTAGCTGATAAAACATATGTACATACGCGCATAAGTATGCATTCACTCAAAAACCCCAACTACTCAAATTTATCACATTTGGTCATGCTGAATTTGGTGAAATTTTACTTTTTGCTTTCAGTTGGAGACGTGTCATAAAGTGAAATAAAATAACTTTTCGCTGTTAAAAAAAAGTAATAATAATAAGGCTTGTGGTTTTAGTCAGCGGTGGTAGTGCGTTTTTAATTGCATTGACGATACAATGACCTCTGTGCATGAACGTTTTGTTTATAAGTAGTCTTATAAATCAGCCAATAGAATTCCCCAGCTGCTGACCGTGTACGATAATTATCGTAACAAATATTACCTCATCGTCACGCAACCAAGTTTATGGCAACTTGATGACAACGCGATAAGCGCTGGAATACAAACAACAAACATTGAAAAATATTGGTAATAGTTGCAGCTGGTGGCGCTTACTATAAATAGTCAAAGTAATGAAAGTGAAAACAAATTCAGGAAGGAGCAAAGCAGTAGTTGATAATACAGAGCGTTATACGAGAGAAAATCGGTGTGCAAAGGATATATGCAGTGCGCATGCCCTCACATGAGTGTAGGTTGGAAGCCCAACTATTTGCTTCCAGTTGTCATATGAATGAATGATTTCTACTAACTGCCAATTGCTGTGGAATTTCGCTGTTATTCGGGAGTTGAGTGTATCAGCCTGTCATTCAGTCGGTTAGTCTGCCAAACGACCAGGAAGTACCTAAACGCAGAGCTATTTTAATTGTGAGCATACATATGAATGATTGTGTGTGACGACTTCCAATGAGAAAAGTGGAAGATGAAATTTGAAAAGAAATTTTCAACGCAACCACACGAAATCGATAAGTTCGCAGGAAAATCAGATATTTTCAGACTGCGCGACCGTATTTTTCGCTGAAAAATTTGCTAAAACTGGTGAAAAATATAATTTTTATTAAGAAATTATAATATTTAACAGAAGTGTTGCTGAAAAGTGTGAAAATCTATAGTGTGACGAATATTATAAGCAATTTGTTTAAATGAAAAAACGACAACACAACGAAGTGGATATGTCTAAGAAAAGTGTTAGCACAAAATTATATATTAAATAAACGCAATTTTGCCTGCTAATGTGAAGTCATTAATTATTTAGTGCGAATCCAATAACTGCATACATGAAAATTAAATTTATTTTATGCTCCTATATAAATATATGGATATTCGACGTACTTAAACTAAATGCTTGTGCGATACTTTTGCTGATGTGCTTGAAGAAAAATCATTATTTTGTCGAAAAAATCGAGAAATTGGATATTTGCATGTAAACTACGCTAAAAGTAACGAAACAGCGGTGTTTCAATATACAGTTTTAAACCTCTTTTTCAGCTCATTACATAAAGTGTGTATGTGAAGTGCTTTTTAGTGCTATGCTACATTGCTAGTTCAATATTTCTTTCAATTTCGCATAAGCGCTCCAGTATACTAGCATCTGCACGGCTTTGCCGTCAGATACATGTGCTTATATAATAACTCGAAAATTTCCTATCGCGCAGTATATCCTTTTTACATAGTTTGTGTGATTATACACACTCATACTTCTGGTGCCTTGTGCCTCTCTTAACCAAAAAACAAAGTAAAACGAAACAACAACAAACAAACTAATCAAAATGCTTTCTGCTAAGCTTTGAATATTTGTGTGCCATTACTACTCGTTATTTTCTTATTTCCTTATGATTTTCATTTCCTTTTTCCTTCGATATTCCAAATAGCTATTATGTCCGCATTTTAATTGAAAATAGTCGTTTGCTAAGGGTAAAAAGTAAAATAACGTAATCTATCAACTGCGTCACTAACGCAATATCGAAAAAAAAAAAAAAAAAAAACAATAATAAACAATTAGAGTAATATTTTTCCAAATCTATCTTGAAGTGGTTGCGCTGAGTGCAGTTCCAAGCAAACACACTCGAAAATGCAGCCCCCGCCACGTAAGGTAAGTTCCGCCCCCATGAATTTGGCCGAAAAAATTTATGTATGTGTATTAAAATGTACGTTTCACTCGTGTTAATGTGTGTGTTGTTTTGTAGAGTACTGTTTATTTCCCCCTTTTTGTTAACATTTTCGATGTTGTCATTTACTGTTCCGTGTTTAGTTGATTTTTACACAGACGAGAAGGCGCTAAAGTAGACACCCACGCGTTTAGTTTTCTGCAATTATTTCTTCAACTTTAGTTACAACACTTACATACATATGTACATATGTATATATAGAATATATAGAAAAAATATAATTTTCAAATTTTATATGCACTTTTTAATTAGTTAGCGCAAAGTATAAGGCCTAATAAAAATAAATCCATAATTATTCCTATAGAAGACTTTAGTAATCTGTATCTTGCGTTGCAAAGGATACTTTTAGACGTGTGGTTTTCTGAAAGAAATAACAGATATGTTTAAAGAAAAAACAAAGAAACTTCAAATTTAATGCGGAATGTTTATTATAATTTGAAAGAACATTCTTTTTCATTTATTTGTGGAAGATTATCTCTTTCAAATGGTGGCCGCGGCTACGTTTCAGGTGGTCCTTCCGTTGAGCCCACATTTCGATGACTAGTTCGAGCATTTCGACAGGCAACTGGCGAATGACACGCGTAATGTGCTGCTCCAAGGCCTGAATGGAAGCGGAATTGTCCGCATAGACTTTAGAATGTAAAATGCGCCAAGTCATTACATACGTCAGTCCTCAAGATAGGTGATGGTTTTTCGAATTACGCTCAGTATGCCGATTATGTTGTCAATAAGTTAAGCGACGTGCGAAACATATTCTTTGTAGAACGTGAATTTTCGTAATAAAGTTGAACGATTTGTAAACGTTGTTCAGGCGTAAGTCTTTCCATGATGAAATGCCAAACCATACTGAACAAAAATAAAATGACAGCTTGACACGATAAACGCGTGATCTGACAAAAAAATACTATTGAAAAAGCTACCTCTCCTTGGATCACTCGGTATAAGGATAAAGGTTTGCCATTATGTTTCGTGCAAATGACCGCCGCGGCTGGTTCCAATAAATTCCATCCGAGAATTCCAATTTCGAACACTTTTTGCAGCAATAACATACCCAATATTCTCTTCTAAGGCTGCAATACTCTCAGGCTCATCTGCTTAGACAAGTACCTCCACATAACCCCACACAAATAGTTCAGCATGTTAAATCGCTCCATCTTGGAGTCCACGCCACGCGACGCGTGATAATGCGCTCACCAAAAATTTTTGTCAATAAAGTGATTGTTTATTTGGCTGAATAGCATGTAATAGCGTCGTCTTGTTGGAGTCAAAGGTTGTCCACATCACCACGTCCAATTCATTCGGGACTTCTCCCATACTCTGTTCCACCTCTCTGAAGATGTGCATTATCCACTACAGTAAACGCGGTGCAAAATAGATCCATGGCCGCCGAATTACCAACTCTGCTGGGCGATTATGTCGATCGAGTGTTGGACGCAGCACAAATTGAACCAATATTTTCGTAATAAATTTTCACGATTTGCAAACGTTATCCCAAAGTATGTCTGTTCTGGTAAATGCCGCTAGAAATATAAGATTTTGTACTAAGAAAAACTTGTCAGACAGTTTTGTGAAAACTTGTCTTCAATTCTTTCACCGCGCGTGAAATATGGATTCCAATCAAGAACAAAATACGCTACATATTAAAGTTTATCTTCGATAAATCCGAAAACACAAGTCAAGCGCCAAGATGCTCCAAGCTCCAACCACAACTTCCATTAGAAAAACGGCAGTGTACGTACATTGATAGTGACTTGCCAGAAGCTGTGGAAGCTTCGTTAAAAAGTTTTTAAGTACATCTTATAGTCTGGAACCAAGTGATTACTAGCTGCTCCTATCTATCTATTACGTATAAGTTTGCTGGTAAAAAGCCGCCTCTTTTATTAAGATTCTCTCATAGGTCATCTTTGATTAAAACGGTAAAAAACCTTATTAAAATAGATTTAAGCCAGTAATACCGGCAAATTACAAACGCTGATCATTAAGGTTAAAGTGAAAACTAGTTTTAAAATTATCCGGTGCAACTATAGGATCTGAATATTTCGAAAATTTCATTATTTATTGATAAATTGTGGTATTAAAACTATGTATTATGGTCTATCAGATTTCAACTATTTTAAACTATTTTGCCCCATGAACAAACTCATTGTTTCACACACAGTCAATTAACGTATTTTAAGACGATTCGTATTTTATTTCAGTTCTATAATTTTTGGTTAGTTAAGAGTACGTCTGTAAGCTAAAATAATTTTGCTCCTTGTAGATATATATTTAATTTTGCCAACGAATCAAAAGTGAATGAACTAATGGGAAAAGGTAAGCCACAGGCTAATCGCGGGACTTTCATCTACATGGTTACATTCACTAAATTTAAACATTTGGCATAAATGTGTTTGTGGAGAGCAAACAGACATATGTATAGCAACTTAGCTTTTAACACTTCCTTCAATTTGTAATTTTAGTAAAATTGTAGTTGCAGTTATAGTGTTATTATGCAGTATACGCATTGAAGTATGAGTTCATTAATCGATCATAATGAAGCTGCTTTTGTAGAATCAAGTAATCCATAATTACTCCGCAATATCTTTCAAAACTTTATAATCACACCTAACTTCAATAGTATTTATCATACACTTTGTTATACACTCAAGATCAAACTTGACCAGAAGTGGTCCATTTAAACTGCGCGTACAAGCCAAATCGATAAATATTTTATTGCTATCTTGGTACAACTGTTATTTACATTCATGTAAATGTTTGACCTACATACATATGTCAACTAGTATGTGTTTGTTTACGACGCGAACAGTTTGTCTGGCTATTTTTATACTTGTATATTGGGTCAATAGCAGGAGAAAGTCACAGTGAGCCAAATCTGGTCAATACTCAGCTCTCATTTCGTGTTTGACCAAAAAGTCAGTCACAAATATGCTAGACTGTGATGGTACATTCAGATTTTTTGGTACGAGTCTAGTATTGACATGCTTCATACCCAAAACAGTAACCAAATTAGTGATGTTGAAATCCTCTGCTATCTCCCAAATTTTAAAAACAATTTCGTGTACTGTTTATTTAAGTGGTTCGATGCTATCGCGGTTAATATCTCATACAAAGAATTATATGTGCATCATGTATTTTCTTAAGGTGGGCTGGATCAATATTGGCCAATTCTTGGTCTATTGCCTTGTTAAGGTTTCCTGCTTTTTCAAGCTGTCTACCGTTCTGGAACACTTTGGCAGAGAGGACACCCCAAAGGTTCTCAATAGGATTCAAGTCCGGACTTAAGGCGGGCCAGTCCAATACAGGTATTTTTCGCTCTGTAAAAAAGGATTTGGTGACCTGAACTGCGTGTATTGATGCATTGTGCTGTTGAAAAGTCCAGTCGTTGCCATACAAATTGCCACCAAACTGTATTAACTCACTTTCAAGGAGACCCACATACATTTAAGCATTCTCTCGGGTAGAGATGTAGCACATAGATGACTTTCCCCTATAGCAGAACACAGCCCATACCATCACACTGCCACCGCCAAACAAACCCTCGCTTAAAACAGGATCGCCGATCTTGGCGCATATCTCTAAAATATCTTTTACAACTATCAGGGTCATCTAGATTGAACTTCTTTTCATCACTAAAAATGACGTTATGCTATTTTTAATTATAAGAAGAGATCGTCGAGTTACATGAGACAAGTTTTCAATGACTTCACGCCCTGCACTGAATGCTTTGTGCAATTTGAATTAAAACACATAAAATTTTAAGCAAACTTGTACTGTAGTTTGATGGTAACAACGGGTGAAATCAGTCTAAAGTCCGAGTCCTATATATTTATTTCAGTTTTATTTTAAACATACTTAGTTGAATTTGGTCTTTTTCACATTGGGACTGGATATACAATGTATTTCCTGGTTAACTTTATACACACTATATATCAGTCAATATGTTTACATTGAGAGACACGGAGATTAAGCCTAAATCCGACTGTATTAGTTCTTTGAAAGTGAAGTAGAACTTTAACTAAATGATGCTGACCTGTATTTATCAAAATTTCATTGGTAAATATTTTTCATATTGCTAAGTACATAAATTGAGTTTAATCATCATCAGTTCATCATCACATCTTGTCTCATCTAAAGGAGATTCCGAAAAATCAGTTAATGGTTTTGTTACTTTAGATATAGGATCGATTTTAGATAAAGTTACAATGTGTGTTCACAACACATTTATTTTTTAATCCTTGTTATTTTCATTTTACATTGGAACAAAAAAGCTCCCGGAAATTGTAATTAAATTCACCGGGTAAATGATTTTTCAAAAAAATATATTTTGCTAAGTTCGTAGGACGATCCTTAATTACTGTTGCAAATATGAGCGCGAATTAATTTGGTGAATATTTTGGGTATGAAACGCGTTCTTGCTTGACGATTAGGCTAAAACCACGTCTTGAAAGTTCGCTCAAAAATCAAGATGATCCTTGTTGTTTTTCGATATTCGTGGTTTGCTGTTATATTGAGGCGTTTGCGTGAGAACATCAGTCAAAAATGGCCGAAATTGTGGAAGAACAATTCATGGATTTTACACGATGATATTGCACCATCGCATCAAGACCACGATTGTTACCAAATTTAAATCCAAAAACGCAATGAATACCAACGATCAAATACAGATTCACCATATTTGGCTCCATAAAATGTTTTCTTTTTCACCAAACTGAAATTGCCGCTCCGTGAACCCGTGATCAGTCGAACGAAGAGATACAACAATATTCGCTGAAGGCCATCCCAAAACGTGCTTATGAAAAGTATTTCAAGATTTAAAAAAGTCATTGGCATAAGTATATTACATCTGGTGGGGATTACTTTGAAGGCGAAAAAATAAATATTGATGAATAATTAAATATTTTGCGTTTTATTTTAAATTTCTGGGATCTTTTTTGTAACAATGTATTTCATTAAAGCTCCTTTTATCATTTCTTTTTTAAGTATAAGTAGTAATGTGCCGTTCATTCGGCGATCCCATCAACTTTGATACCTTTATTCTATCATCTTTAGATCCTGATGAAACCGCTCTCTCTACTCCTCACTATTATTTTCTAATTATCCGAAATAGAACCTGAAAGTTGGCCCGATGATTTTAAACAATTTCTTAATAATTTAGGACTTTATAGTTACTTAGAAAATTGTTGACTAACGATATAAACGAACCGAATTGGTGCGTTGGAATTATTATAATTTTCTTGTAGGAAAAGGGGATCATTGATAGTAATACTTCTTCAAATATTTTGGAAAGGCAGGAGGCTTATTGGTCTGTAAAGTATTCCCCGGGGTTTTCTTTCATGATTCTGTGAAAATAGCTTTAATTTAGAGTACCGATTTCTACACATTCGACAACGTCATTGTTGCTGAAGGCTTTCCAATGACTTTTGAAATCCAAAGGGAGATTTTCAATAAATATTACAGAACATTTTGTAGTTTGTAAGTTTAGATATCTGCACGATTGAATTTTTCATATAATTTTTGACATATTTTCGGTAAGTAGCCTACGAGTTGTGATGATTGTATGCGAAACAAGTGAAGAAGGGCTAAGTTCGGGTGTCACCGAACATTTTATACTCTTGCATGATAAAGTGATAATCGAGATTTCATTATCCGTCATTTACATATTTTTCAAATACCGTATTTATGTAAAGTTTTATTCCGCTATCATCATTGGTTCCTAATGTATATATTATACAGAGAAGGCATCAGATGGAATTCAAAATACCGTTATATTGGAAGAAGGCGTGGTTGTAAACCGATTTCACTCATATTTCGTACATGTCGTCAGGGTGTTAAGAAAATATTATATACCGAAACATGAAATCGGTTTAGAGCCTGAGATATGGTTTTTGGTCCATAAGTGGACGATGCCACGCCCATTTTCAATTTAAAAAAAAGCCTGGGTGCAGCTTCCTTTTGCCATTTCTTCCGTAAAATTTAGTGTTTCTGACGTTTTTTGTTAGTCCGTTAACGCACTCTAAGTGATTTTCAACATAACCTTTGTATGGGAGGTGGGCGTGGTTATTACCCGATTTCTTCCATTTTTGAACTGTATATGGAAATGCCTGAAGGAAACGACTCTATAGAGTTTGGTTGACATATGATAATAGTAGTTTTCAAATAGATATGTACAAAAAACTTAGGCCAAAAAATTGCGTCCAAATATGCCCCTCCCTAATGCGATCCTTTGTGCCAAATTTCACTTTAATATCTTTATTTATTGCTTAGTTATGACACTTTATAGGTTTTCGGTTTTCGCCATTTTGTGGGCGAGGAAGTTGGCCGATTTTGCCCATCTTCGAACTTAAATTTTATGAAGCCAAGAAATATAACAGAACATTATCTCAATTTTTATAAGTTTTGAACGGATAAATTGTATTCAAACTTGAATCACTTTGGTATATATAACCCTATATCTGATTTTTAGGATTTTCGAAACAAGTTAGTGAACAAAACGAGTTGTGATGATTGTATGCGAGAGAGAAAAAAGGTGCGCTGAACCCTTGTCTTGACTGGAAAAATAAATTTTCTTATTAACATCCGAAAACACTAGTTTAAAGTCATTTTACGACTGTGATGTCGTTATTATTATTATAACCCAACGATTACCCCCGCCAACCGACGCGAGGGGCGCATCCGCATACGTTTGGAATCAGCTAACTCATGAAGGGCAAGAGAGTTTTTAAGCGTCGAGATCTAAAACTGCTTAGCTACAGAAACATAAAGTTCAAGAGCTAAGATTTAAAATACGTTATAAACAATTGTTGCGAATTTATTTATTGAGAAAAACCAAGATAGTCTTTTTAATTTCGAAAAGTGAATCAGATCAATCAAATGTGCAAGAATGAGAATTTAAATCAAGACATATGTGACAGAATGGTTCGTTAAGTTCAAAATTTGATCTACAAGGTTTTAAGAGTAAGGGCCTAAACTGCTTCGAAAAGTGAACCGGGATATTGAATTGAACTTCAGACATGAGAAAAGAACTGTTAACTGTTCCATTCAGGATTTTTACCAAGAATAAAACACAAAGCATTTTTCTACGACTCGCAAGTAGATTTATAAGTTTTAAACGACTAGGGTATGGAGGAGGACTTAACCTAGAATCCCATCGGAAATACACTAAGGTAGAAAGTAAAAGTTGTTTTTGTACCGACTCTAACTTGACAGAACGGATTTAATAACTATGAGTGTAACCAATGTTGTAAAATTGTTTTAGTAACACACGGATCTCTAAATTCTTTAGACCAACGTTTAATAAAACTGAGAATACCTTTTGCTTTCAAGACTATGGTATCAATATTTAAGACTAAAATTAAGTTTAGGGCTTATAGTAACTCCAAATCAACAAAATTTAAACTTGCTGTAGTAAATAGTATAAGAAGAAGGGAGCCCAGATCTACGAGAAAGCACATTGTCTTACATTTTTTGAGATTCAATGGCAAATCATTTCTATCACACCAAGCAACCAAATTGTTTAAGTCTGTTGGGGACAGACACCTTTCATCAATTGAAGTGTATGATTTAAAAAGCTTTACATAGTAGGCATATATTAAAATTTTTAAGAATTCAATGACAGAAGAGATATTATTAATAAATAAGAAGAAAAGAATAGGATCAATATGACTACATTTTGCAAGAGTCGCCTCAAATATCACTCGTTGTGTTCTATTATAAAGATAAGAAGATACCCATTGAAGAAATCTTGCTTGAAAGCCCAGACGGCCAAGTTAATGTACGACCGTCGAGTGGTTTACTTTATCGAAAGCTTTGCTAAAGTCAGTGTATACTTGTATAACAACCTCATGCTTGTGTTCTCTAAAACCCAATGATACATGGTTTAAGAATTCAAGTAAATTTGTTAAAGTATATTTCCATTTACGAAATCTATGTTAAACGCTCTTAATTTTAGGTTGCTAATACCGAAAATTATATTACACATTTCCTAAGCGAGGGTTCGAATCACTACCATTTTCTAGTATGATAAAAATAGCTGTACGCGATGGAAAATTTTTGAGCTCAAAATCGTAATCAGAAGTCCACAAATACCTTACGAGCCTCTTAGCTCATCGTTGAGCAGTGTACATAATGGATCAAAATATAAAATACTAGCTGACCCCGCAGCCGTTGTCCTGCGAGAAATTATGTGTGTTCGAAATGAAAAGAAAGTTAAATTTGTCATTTAATTTTTGTTTATTTTTGTTTTCAATGTAACGCAGCTTGATAAACAACATTTTTTGGTTTTTATTCCGGTGTACAGAAAAGATGGTTTTCCAACTCGTGAGCACGCCACGGTCGTGTGAAAAACATAATATTTCCAAATTTATGCCTTACACTATGCGACTATCTTTAGGTGATTGTCATCTCACATGCAATTTTCACTGGAAACGAAATACGTTTGAACTGAAATGGGAAATCGTTAGAACTCAATGGAATTCGTAGAATCAAGCATTCTGCCCCTTGTATTCGATAGGTGCGTCACAATCAGTCGGGTTCCATTACACAGTTTCGTGGCATGATGATTGCGAAACATAATAAAGACCGATCCTACTTTGAGACGCAAACGATGCGGTGGCATACCAAGACTGTCCAAAGAATTCAGAAATACCACTGGATAATTCATTGTCAAGACGATCGATCGATTTGTATGAGCGCTAGTCTCCCGGAATTTGACTTTGAATCTTCCAGTTTAAGTCAACAACATCGGTATTTTTGGCAGCTAACATTGCGCGTGCACTTAAGGAATCGTAGTTACGATAATTTGGCCAATGTCCGAACATTTGTGATGAGCTCATCTTTCGTGAATTGACAAAGGGAAGATGGAATTGATATCGAACCACCGGAAGTATCAACCGAAATTTTACGATTTCCAATTTTTAGCGAAGGCCATGTAAAATGTCTTCGGCAATGTCTTTTTTGTTCGTATCCCATAATTGACGCGGATTTGAAGGCTGATATGTCGAAATGATTATTGCGAAAAGTGTGCGAACTTCATTTTCATTAAAGTGATTATCATGTTCCAGCAATTGTAATTGCTGGCATGCTTCTTAAAAAGTTGTACACACCGTACCATTCACAGTACGCAATGACTCAAATGAAGATGAACCGCGTACATTAATCAATAGCAACCGAAGGTAGGAGCAATCGTCGTTTTTCGGGTGGATTGTGTAAATTCGTCCTAATGCATTAGTTGAGAACACATCTGGATGTCAATCTACTGGATGCATTCCATGTATAATATCAAGGTATTTCCGAATAGAGCAATGTTCTCGCAAACGGATCAGTGAAGAAAGTTGAGAAAAAACTCGTCAATGTGAATTTTGTTGCTGGCGGTGTTTCCACTGGCTGCACTGTATTCTTTGAGTTGAAATACACATTAATATAAACACATAAATAGCATGGTTTGAATTTGGTTAGCATTTTCATTAATGTTTAAAATGAAATAAGTTGTTGTAGTGACATAACTCCAATAGTTAGACATATGCTACCGCGGAGTTTTTTGTAGACATTATGATGTTCTTCAATATTGTTGTACATTATTTTGTTCTATCGCTAATAGTTTCGGCAGCGCATTCGACGAAAGACATTTTAAGACTCATTTTTCTACTCCTTCGGTTACATTGTTCAAATTTTACCAATGATCCCTAATTTTTTTCAAAATAAAATGTAGCCTATGTCAAATTGGAAGAATGTAGCATTCTATTGGTGAAATAATTTTTTAAATCGGCCCCGTACTGAGCCTATTCGTTACAAACATACAAAAATAGGTAAAAATCTGTCCTCTTTACAATCTTAGTATAGATGAAGTAGTCTTACAACATGAGCAAAAGTATTTCAAAATATTTGGAAAATCGAATTTTTCCATGTTATCCATTATTAATTAAGTATTTTTTTTTCTTACGTAAATTAAAATATATCGTAGGTTATTTTTTTATATTATCATTAACGCATTTTGTATAAATACGAATATTTAGCATGTTTCTTGCTTTATCTAATTTGCTTCTGCACTTTTAATGAAATCTGCCTGAATAAGTGCTTTTATTATTTATGTACATATATATAATTTTATTGCTTTTACATATTATAAACGTGTCCGTATGCTTAAATGCTTTTTTCCTGTACGTGCCGCTATTCAAATTAATGCTCATCGCACGCTCTAACATTTATAAATATTTTCTCTTTCACAGGGAAATTATGTGAAATTCTTAAAGAATTTACACACAGAGCAAGTGGCCAAATTGCAATTAAAAAATCAACATGAATGCGATTTGCTCGAGGACATACGACAGTTCACTATCAAACGTTCCGCCATTGAGAAATCCTACAGCGAATCGTTGCTCAAGATCTCCTCGCAGTATTTGAACAAAAAAATACCAAATATACCAGATATAAAAATGGAAGGCATGGAGGAGAGATGGTGAGTAGAGAGTAAAGTAATAACCTCTAGTTGTTTTCAATCGGAGATTTAAATAGTTTAGTGACTATATTTACAATGTGTGTACATACGAGGGCGGTGAGAAAAGTACTTAGCTTCAACGCCAAATGGTAACACTATCGCAAGGTAGTACGAATAAGCGAAGAGATTTACAATCTTGTACTTAATACCTACATTCACTTGAATGAGAACCGCTTGTGGTAGCGTGGGGTAAGTTGGTGATTCCATTTTTGTTTTTGGAAAGGAAATCGCGTAGTGCAATCATTGAGTACTTGGGTTCTGTACACGGTGACTGCACGGTGGATGCACTTCGGGTTTTGAGCTTTACCAAGATGTCTCCGAAAGCTTTTACCATGGAAAATAATGTGATAAAGATTCGCGATCTCTCATTAATGGACTGTCGATTAAAACTGATTACTGAGATAGTAGGCAACTCAAAAGACCTTGCAGGTCTTATTCTGCGTAAAATATTTGACATGAGAAATAGGTAGACACGATAGGAATTGGCGAAAAATAATGCTTCCCAACATCAAAACGCTGTCGCCACAGTCAAATTATTCAAATCACACTACGAACTGTTGCTGCTTTCAACGTCTTCTTCAAATGTGTGCACTTTTTGTTCTCAAAATTTAAAACCTACAAATATATAAATTGGAGCATCGCTGGGTCAAGTGTATTGAGATAAAAAAGATACTGCGCTGAAAATTTTTGGCTATTTCTCCGAAATTTGGGTTTTCTCTGTAGGATAATGAGTTACCGAATCGCTCTCGTATACTCATAGAAATATATAATTAACATGTGTACATATAAGTAAGTGTTGCTGGTAATTGAACTGTCCTTCCTTCTACAAATGTTTCTGCGCTGTGTACAATTTTTTTGTGTTGCTCTGATTGTTTTCAGTGTTAAAATATTTATAACAGTGCTGTCCATTGTTTTTCCTAACGCCACTCAATTGATATCCTTGACCTTGACGCACTACAAATATTCCATCTGCTGCTCATATTATACTATGTATTATGTATCACAAAGTGCTCATGACTGTAGGTTAGGTTGTATTAAATTCGCGTTGGTGCTTTTTCTTATTGTTGAACGCAAAATAGTGTACAAGTATATGAGGAAGTAAAAAAAAATGTAAACAAATTTAAAAATTATTTTCAATTGGGAAGTAGGTTTTCAAAGCTTTAAACAAGGTTAAAGACATTGCTGTTACACATTCGATATTCATTTAAAAAGTCATAAATCAAATTTCCTAAGCTTTAAAGCACAATTTATTTCTTTTTCTTAACGGGTGCTTTGTCGTAGATGCTGCGAATTGCCACATACATCTGTATGTGTACAAATATTTGTATCAACATCCTTCACCTAAGTTGCTCTTTCATGTGAAGGTTTGTAAACATGCGAAGGTTTGTATGAAATATATACTGGTAAGCAGAAATAAAGGAAATGTGTGCTTGAGAAGAGTTACTACATATTTTAGATAGGATCGGTGATTTAAATGTAAAAGTGGGAGGTTTATCTTTAAGTTCGAAATTGTGAAAATAAATCAAAGGAATCCAAATATTATAGTTCCAATTCTGATTCACTCTGAGTAATGACAATGAAAGTTGTTGATTTTGAATAATTATTATTCGCATGGATTTATGACCTATGAAACATCAAACGTGGTGATGACGAATGACTGAATGATGTCACTATGTGGAATTACAATATTTCGAATAGCTCTTTGCTAGTTGTCATTGTGGCGGCCGCTGAGTGTCTTGTCACAACTGCATGCCGCCTTCATCTGTTTCTTTTGCAGAGATTATCATCGTACACAGTATGATTGGCAAAAGTCTACTACATATTCGACACCCAGCTGAGGTGATTTTACTACGGTTGAGCTCTGCAACTATTACCGGAAATTTTTCGAATATTTTGTTCCTATATATGTTTATATACTCCATATATCTTCATAAATCAACTCTTACATTATAATTAGTATTCAGTTTAGAGATATCTGGAACACAGATGAGAATTGAGAATACGATGATTCAATAGATTTCTGCATAGAGGGAGTTTGAACATAATATTAAGTGAAATTTCATAGAATATAATACGTACGCTAGATTTATGCATTCCTCGGCAGACATTTGATATCTTTTATTCGTCTGCTAACTTCATTAGTATGACAATATCATGGAGAACAAATTCTAACCATTAACTTGATCAAAGACTCTTTGCTTTAAGTTGCTTGGTTTTAAAATTTGTTAACTATGTGACAGCAACATATAATACGACCAAACTACACATAAATGACTGTTATTGAAAGGTCGTAGTCATAGTCTTGCCTCCAGTAACCTTCCAAAACGCTCAGAATGGAAAAAGCGGCACTAAGAATTTTTATTACAGCGACCAATAAATTGCTTCATCGATTGACTTTGAATTCAAAAAACTGTCGAAATTACTTGTAAAGGTCGAAAGAAAAAATTCTAACTTCGACTGCACCGAATACCATTCACAGGTGCATTTCTTAAAGCATAAAAGGATGTAAAAAGATGCATATCTTAATTTTGATTCAAATCAGTTTGTAAGGTAGCTGCATACTATAGCAGCTCGATCTGCACTATTTCTTCGGCTGTTCTACATTTGCCTTGGACAATTACCCACGCCAAAGTGGCAAAGTGTCGAAAAAGAGCGTCCAGAGCTCGCATTCGTCATAGGAAGTGTGCAGAATATACGAATATAACTATGAATTATAGGGTATATGTCTACATCGCAGTTCTTCAACGTTTCCAATGAGTCTTTTGAGTTTTGCTTCTGCCCCCAATGGCACTGCTTGTGATCATGTTCACCTTTTATCTTCAAACGTCGCACGACGTTGTCATTATCTATCTGTCAATCAGTCAATCAGATTTTCTATTTCTTTGGTTTTCAAAGCACATACTTCTGCTGGAAGCAGCAAACTCAGTTGAAATCCATCCAATACTATTCTAGAAAAGCGTGTTTTCAAATCTTCGCCGATTGTATCCAACAGAGGAATGTACACTGAGACCCTGTAGTATTATCCGCAAGTTATCACACAGAAAATTTCGCGTTTTTTATTCGTCAACTTCAGTACTGCTGCCATTTCTTTCGTTTCTGAATAAATGGATCGAAAATGTTCCTCAGCTTTTTTTTCTTTGATTTTGAAACGTTACAAACAGCGTATCTTTCATCTTTGATGCCTTTGTCAGCTTGATCGATTCTTTCTGAAGAATCACACTGAGTGAATGAGATAGAGATAGAGTGAGATGAGTATCGTTGCTTTTCCCCTTGTTTCTTTATTTTTCCAGTTACAATCGAACATATCACAGATGGAGCCAAGTCGCTTCAAATTTAGCACTTTCAGTTACGGGTCTGATTAGATTTAGCCCTTGGGGGGGCTTTTTGGTATATTTTGCGCGGGTTCTCTGATAGATAGTACATTCTTATCAAAATCGTTGCGATAAAAAATCATGTCATAGCCTTGGCAATTAATTTCTCAAAGTATTTCTTATGAATATTATTACAAATTGCAACAGTCTCTTTAATCAGTTAATAATTTAATTGGTAATAATACTTAGAAAATTATGACATTTTCTTCGAACAGGAATATGTGGAGCGTTTGGCGTACGGTACTCGAAGAGAATGAAAAATTAGCACGCGCACGACTCGCAGCTATCGAAGTGTTCCAGCAGCAAATTGCTGACGAAGCTAAAGTGCTGCGCGATTACAAATTGGCCATTTCCAAAAAGTCACTCTCACAGATAGTGAATGTACAAAAGGAGTTGCACCTCAGCGTTTCCGATGTCGATAAGACAAAAAAGCAATATTTCGACGAGGAGCATTGCGCACACGATGTGCGCGATAAAGCACGAGATATTGAAGAGAAACTGAAGAAAAAGAAGGGTTCATTCTTCCAATCGATCACTTCGCTGCAAAAGAATAGTGCACGTGTTACATCACGTAAAGAATTGTTGGAAGAGAAATCGACGGGCGCACGCAATGACTACATACTCAGTTTGGCCGCAGCGAATGCACATCAGAACCGTTACTTCACAGTCGATCTGCAGACAACGATGACCACTATGGAGAATTATGTATTTGAACGAGTAGCCGAGTACCTGACACTGATGGGCCGCACCGAATTGCTCACCTGTTCGGCCACACAGAATTCGTTCGGCAAAATACGTGATCAAGCACAGCAATTGACGCGCGAATACAATTTACAGTGCTGTTATCTCTTCTATCCAGTATTAAAACAACACATACAATATGACTTCGAACCGTGCGATAACGATCCGATAAGAAAGATCACCACCGAACATGAATCGGCATCGGAGACACTTACGAAAGAGGCTAAGAATTTGGCGGGACGTGTAGTGAAGGAGAACGTAGCTATACGAGATGCCGCAAAGAAATTAGCCATTTGTGTATCGCTACGGGATTCGGGACAACGCAGTGATCCTAACGATCCTAATGGACCAGATTTGGACACGAAAATTGAAGAGTTTAGGGATTTGATTCGCCGCTCTGAAACGGAGAAGGCAAAGGCTGAGGCATGTTTGCAAAGTTTGCGTGAGGGTGGCATTAATGTTGACGAATGGGTGCAGGAGGCAGAGATTATGGGCGTACAAGAATTGGCACGCTCAGCCAGTTCCATCTCTATGCGTACAGATGCTTCTGGACAAGGAGTGAGTACAGCGGATAAATAAATATAAATACTATCACATCTAAAATAATTAAATTTTGTATTTGATCTATAGGAAAATCCAAGTTCGGACTCATTCTACGACAGTGACAAAGAGGACGCAGGCGGTGCGCAGGCAGGTGTGGCTGCCAAGTCTAAAGTCGAGAAGGAGTTGTCGCGCGATAAGACATTTAGTGACAGCGATGAGGGTATGTTCCAACCGTTATTAAACATTTCTCTGTGCATAATTAAAATGATTTGTGTATTAACATAGATGTGGAAGAACGTGTACCGGAACCAATTGCTGCTGCTCCGATGATGGCCGCAACTACCGGTTGGGATGATCCCACTGAAGTCAACTGGGGTGCTGAGGAAGAGGAGGAGAAAGACGAATCCATTGTTCCTGAACCGAAGGAAGCTATTTTCAAATGCACCGCTTTGTATAGCTACACTGTAAGAAATTTCGTTATGCATTGTATGGTTATGAACTAAAATAACTGTTTTTTTAGGCTCAAAATCCAGACGAACTGACCATTGTCGAGAACGAACAGCTGGAGGTGATTGGTGAGGGTGATGGTGACGGCTGGTTGCGCGCACGCAATTATCGCGGCGAGGAGGGCTATGTGCCGCACAATTATCTGGACATCGAACAGGATACTGCCGTTAACGGTAGCTCAGGCAATCAATTGCGCTCACAAATCTCATTCTCATCTGTCGATTATACCGTTGACAATGAAGATCAAACCGTGGATTCCATGCAGTCACCCGATCAGGTCTCTGTCATAATGGCGCCACAGAAACGGAAGTCCGATATACTCTATTGCATAGCCTTGTATGACTACGATGCGACTGCCGAGGATGAGCTCACCTTTGAAGAGGGTCAAATTATAAAGATTGTTACAAAGACGGCGCATGGCGTTGACGATGGCTGGTGGGAGGGTGAATTAGATGGTAAATTTGGTAATTTTCCATCGTTGGTAGTTGAAGAGTGTGATGAGAATGGTGAACCGTTGTCGGAAGGTGGCGATGAGTCACCACCACCGACTGCACCGCCGAGTTTTGCGCTTCCACCCGCACCCGCACTACCGCCAGAGTACGCGCACGAACTGACTGAAGATATGTTCGAATCGCAGGACACTGCAGGTGAGTACGAGCTTTGGAGCTCTTAAGTATATATTTTTATGCCATTATAAAGGGTGATCCATTTCAAGGTGCTTACTTAAAAAAAAAAACACAGAAATTTCAAATTTAATGGGGATCATTTATTATCATTCGAAAGAAAATTCTCCAAGTTCTGAATCAAAGCGGGATTATCCGCATATACTTAAGACTTTACATATCCCCATAGGAAAAAGTCAAATGGTCTTGTATCAATCGATCTTGGTGGCAAATCGACCGGCCCATAACTATTATCTGCTCACCGAAGTGTTCTCTCAATAAATCCATTGATTGGTGTGATGTTTGGGAAGTATCGCCGTCTTCTTGAAGGCAAATGTCGCCGGGATCACGTGCTTCAATTTCAGGCATCAAATAGTCGGTTATCGTGACGCGATAACGGCCGCCTAACGGTTACGTCCTCACCGGCATCATTTTTGAAGAAATATCAACCAATGATTCCTCAGGCCCACAAACAAGCTGTATTTTGTATGATTTCAGTTTCAGATCTTAACTTAATATGGACCAAGTCGTTCCATACGTCAGTCCCAGTTGCTGCGAACGGCTCCGAATCGCTCTCCCCGGTCTTCGTGTACACTTTCAGCTAAGGCTGTTTCTTCACTGCGTGCTGAACGTGGTCTATTCTATCGAGTATTATCCAATAATGAATGCTGGGTCTCAATGTGGGTGATGTTGTTGCGAATAGTACGCTCAGTAGGCCGATTATGTTGACCATAAGTTGAGCGAAGCCCGCGAAACGCATTCTTTACAGAAAATTTTCTTAATAAAGTTGAACGATTTGTAAACGATGTTCAGACGTAAGTCTTTCCACGATGAAATGCCAAACAATACTGAACAAAAATAACATGACAGCTTGACACGACGCACGCGTGATCTGCCAAAAAAACAATATTGGAAAAAGGACCTCTACCTGGATCACCCGTTTTTTACATATAAATTTTATTAATTAATTGTGTTTCTATTATTGGTTTAGATGATGATAGCGGCTATATACCGAACGGCGGCGCACCCAGCATGCCTCCACCAGGTAATTTAGTATTTCCCTCAAGCATGCTTAATGAAATTTTCACTGCTCCTTTAGTACTTCTACAAAAATTTGAACTTCATTTTATTATATTACAATATATTATGAATACTCCTGCTTCTATAATATCTTTAGAGGTAAAATCCACGATACCCATCTTACTAACAATGTGCTAAAAAATTTCCTATTTCCAATTTTTTTCGAAAACAAAATGTGAAGTGTATATTTCTTTTCATCAAACAGTGTTGGCATTTTAAGTGATATTTGTTTTCCAAAACAATCAGATGTATTTGAATATTCCATATTTTATAATACCGTTTTGTTTGTGTGTGTGTGCTGTGCGTTTTGTAATCAAGCTTTTTCAGTTGCCGCTACAAAGTACACGAATTTGCATCAATATTTGTACCCCGCACTGCATAACCACAATTAACACAATATCACTAAATAAATATTTACAAAATTCACCTGCATATGTGTTTGTGTGTATGTAATTTGCAATGTTTCTTTGTGCATAAGTCGAATAACACGAAAAGTTCACTTCACCTAACACGTTCACACAATTTTTTAAGCAAATGTGCATTTAAATATTTGATAAAAAATATATTTTATTACTTATCATACTTGTATTGGTACTTTGTATTTGAAAAAAGTGCAAAGTAATAAAGCCAGCATCAAAAAGGGTAAATACTCGTAGTGTTTGCTTCGGGTTCTGCATTATAAATATTTAACATTTTCTCTCTGTAGGCAGTCCTTGTACTCTTACTGCTTTCTTACTGTTTTAATTGAAAGTTTTATAGTCTAAATAACTAAATTGTGTCTCAATACTGATTTTCTACTATGTTTGAGTATTTCTACCTCTGAATAATGTAAAAATATTAGACATAAATTTGTAACAGGTTATAATTGGTATATATGTTAATTGTGTACTTATTTGTTTGTATATCTAAAATATAAATTTCAAATATATATTCTTAACTTCTTATGATCGGTATACATACAAAGGATTTTAATTTTAAATCATGAACAACGTTTTATAACAGTTTCGAAATGTGTTATTGATTAATATTATTTCATAGGTAAATTTAATTTGTAGAATCAAAGAACCCAAATAATCGCCACCTTTCCGAAACTTACAATTTTGCACTCGAAAGACCATTAATACTTGTATTGTACCACAGAAAAAATTGAACTATTTTTGTACTCTCGCAACAAAGTTGCTTGCTAAGGAGAGTATAATAGTTTTGTTCACATAACAGTTGTTTGTAAGTCCTAAAACTAAAAGAGTCAGATATAGGGTTATATATACCAAAGTGATCAGGGTAACGAGTAGAGTTGAAATCCGGATGTCCGTCTGTCCGTCCGTCCGTGCAAGCTGTAACTTGAGTAAAAATTGAGATATCATTATGAAACTTGGTAACGGGTATTTCACCGAACTCCATAAGAAGGTTAAGTTCGAGAATCGAAATTTCATTATGCCACGCCCACAAAATGGCGAAAACCGAAAACCTATAAAATGTCATAACTAAGTCATAAATGAAGATATTAAAGTTCTATAGAGTCGTTTCCTTCAGGTATTTCCATACACAGTTCAAAAATGGAAGAAATCGGATAATAACCACGCCCACCTCCCATACAAAGGTTATGTTGAAAATCGCTAAAAGTGCGTTAACCGACTAACAAAAAACGTCAGAAACACCTAATTTTACGGAAGAAATAGCAGAAGGAAGCTGCACCTGCAATTGAAAATGGGCGTGGCGTCGCCCACTTATGGACCAAAAACCATATCTCAGGAACTACTAGACCGATTTCAATGAGATTCGGTATATAATATTTTCTTAACACCTTGATGACGTGTACCAAATATGGGTGAAATCGGTTCACAACCACGGCTTCTTCCAATATAACGCTATTTTGAATTCCATCTGATGCCTTCTCTGTATAATACGAGTATTTATATACATTAGGAACCAATGATGATAGCGGAATAAAACTTTACACAAATACGGTATTTGAAAAATATGTAAATGACGGATAATGAAATCTCGATTATCACTTTATCATGTGAGAGTAAAAAATGTTCGGTGACACCCGAACTTAGCGCTTCCTTACTTGTTAATTAATATGAGAGTGTTTTTTTAGACGTATGGTTTTCAAGAAGCAATATTTTTTTCTGAGTTGATTTTTTTGACAGCTGCTACTTGATTTATACTCAGTTTGATTCTCCATTCTTTCTTCCAACAAACTTAATCCAGAACAACGTTAAGAATTGAAGCCAAACGAACATCATGTGCACCCCCGAATTTCACAAGAAAATTTTGTTCAGCGAAAAAGCTCACTTTTGTGTGAATGAGTATATTAATAAAAAATATCGCATTCGGACTGATGATAAACCACAATTGTTGATACACCGTTACAACTTCAAAAAGTCACTGAATGGTGTGCTAACTAACCTTTGCCCATACAAGGTTAGTTCACATTTCTTCAAAAAAAATTCGCTCATATTGCTATGGTCAATGTGGAACATGGCTATAAAATCATGATTAATGATTTTTCGTGGCTGAATATGTTATAAAGCCAACGAAACAATCAATTTATTGAAGGAAACCTTTGGTGGGCGCATTATCTTGCGTAGTGAGTCTGTGGCGTGTGACGTGTGACTTAACACCGCTGGACTTTTTGTTTTGAGGTTAAGTGAAGTCTGTTTTCTAAGCAGATCAGTCCAAGATGATTGCCGCCAACCGCGGAAGACGGATCAATCTTCACGACGAAAATGCGAGCTCTCACACATCGACTAAAACAACTGGATTTTTGAGCATTCAAAAACATCGATTTGATGAGTCATTCACAGTATAATTTTATTTCTTTTTAAAAATCACAAGTCTAAAAAACACCCGTTACTGTACCGTGTATATTGAACAATTTTCTCTAAATTAAAAGTGACTTTTCTACACTGAGCAACATTTTGTGTTGAAAATAACTCGAAATAATATCAAGTAGCGGCGAATAAAACCTTCATATATCATAGATTAGTGCAGAAATTTGAAAATTATAGACAAAGAAAAAAATCATATTAGATTGAAACCCATAGGAAAGGGAAAATAAATAAAAAATAATAAGGTAAAGTCGTGAAAAGGAAGGGATTAAATATTTAAAGGTTAAAAATGGTTTATCTAGATGTTTTTGAAAACTATGCGGGAGTCGTTTTTGCGTTTTTTAAGAAATGCAATGTAAATATTTTTAATATAATCATAATCAAGAGAATTCTAAGAATATTATGCCATCCGACTTAAAAAAGTTTTAATTTCACTTGAAATTTTTTGATTGAAAATTAGAGTTTTTCGATATTGAAACAATATAAGGAGAAAAAATAAATATTTTAAATAAAACAAATCACATTGTGTTAGGGAATTAAGAAAGTAGTTTTCAAGAAAGACTTTTTTTGCACAAGATAAAAATAAAAAACCCAAAAACTAGGTTGTTTGGAGTTTTTATATATAAACTTTGAGGTTATGTGAAAAAAGTCTGTATAAAGTTGTGTAAATATGTATATACATATATATAAGTTATAGATCTTTTACTTACCTGAAACATTGCCATATACCTGTTTTCTATAATACTCCTAGTTTTGCCGCAAATGGAGTTAAATAGCTTTTAACCCATCCTCCGGGTTTCCTCTTCCTATGTCTTGTTTCGTTTTTAAAAAATTTATACCTTGGTCTACGAGTAATATGTCTTAGTTTCTCGAAGGGTAGGGAATAAAACCTCAACAACGTTACGTTCTTTTTCAATATTCGAAATAGGAAAAATTTAATAGGGTGTAATAAATTATATATTTAGCTCGATATTTTCCAAAGGAAAAAAAATATATAAATATAGTTTATATATTAGTATTTATTTAAATATTTTTTCGTACACAATTCGTTTTATATTTTGCGCACGTTTTTTCTAAATGTTTACATTACTATATAACAGTTACCTTCTAAATAATGTGTAAAATAATACTCTAAAAACTATAAAGTATGAATAAAATATATTTGTGACAGGTACATGAGAAAAATAAATTTATAAATAGACAAATTTTAAATACAAATTAATTACCTACTTATGTATGTATTAAGAAGCTTAAAAATTTTAGGTAATTAATTACAACAATTTTTACTATATACTATTTGTATATGTACATGTCACAATATATCTCCATCATGTAAAAGTAGTGTGTTAGAAACCATGTTCTGCTACCGTTAATTTTTCTCCTCTCAATTTTGCTAAATATACAAATAAAATAAATAAATTTACTAGCAAAAGCTTTTTTAACAGACTTGAAACATGTTAACATTAAGAAATCCTTTCTCATTTAACGCACTCAGTACTCATACAAGAGCCTGGAATGGAGGTAATTGGTGCAAGCTTTACTTTGTAATGATTACAAATTTCCAGTATATAGTATCTTAATAAAAAAATTGCTCTAACTGATAAGCTCGTATAATTAAAAATATTTTTCTTAATTTTTTTAAAGGACGATATCAGCGACGATGGTAATCCACCACCATCGCTGCCGCCGCCGGCTTTAAGTGTCGGACCCAGCAAGGAAGGTAATTCTCTAAATTTAGGTATGGCACAAATAATTGTTACTGCCGCAACCCCAATGGTTGAAGACGGCACAGATAAATCTTTCCCTCCGGTAGGAGAGAGTGATGGAGGTAGTGCAGCTGCAGGAACAGCGAAAACTGCCAGCAGCGACGACGACAAGCCGGTTAAACAGAAAAAGGTGGAACCGAAACCCGTGGTGCAAGTAGCAGCTGATGAAAATGAAAATCATGAGGGTAAGTCGAACAGTTAATAAATTGTAGAATTATCGGGAGGGGATATTATCACCCAGGGCGATGAAATCGTCCTTCGAAAAGGGTGATGACGAAACTATTGAAAAATGGCTTACCGCTGTCTTGGGATGCTAAGGAACTCGGTAGGATCCTGCCTAAAGATGGTCGACGACCGAGGGTGGATAACAGGAGATCTACTGAACTAATTGCTCTTAGCAAAATACATCGTACTGGTTCTTACTGGAGACTGTCCAATAGGCATTCATGCTTCTTCTTCTTTACTAGCGTGGACACCGCTTATAGCCGAGATAACAACAGCGCGTTTCGCCTTTTTGCTATGTGGCGCCAATTGAAAATTCAAAGCGAAACCAGGTCCTTCTCCATGTAGTCTTACCAACACAGTGGATGTCTTCCTCTTCCTCTGCTTCCCCCGGCGGGTACTGCGTCGAATACTTTCAGAGCTGGAATGTTTTCGTCCATCGGACGACATGACCTGGCCAGTGTAGCCGCTGTCTTTTAATTCGCTGAACTATGTTAGTGGCGTCGTATATCTCATACAGCTCATCGTTCCATCGAATGCGGTATTCGCCGGGTCAATGCGCCACGAACCTTTCTCTGAAAACTCGTAAGTCCAAGCCTTTGCACCATATAGCAGAACGAGAGTAATGAGTGACTTATAGAGTTTGGTTTTGTTCGTTGAGAGAGATCTTTACTCTTCTAATTGCCTACTCAGTCCGAAGTAGCACCTGCGTTTAATTTGGACATTATTGTTGGTGTTGATACTGATTCCAAGATAGACGAAATTATCTACGACTTCGATGTTATGACTGTCAACAGCGACGTGGAAGCCTAGTCGCGGGTGCGACGACTGTTTGTTTGATGAAAGGAGTTATTTCGTCTTGCTCTCGTTCACTACCAGACCCATTTGCTTCGCTTCCTTATCCATTTTGGAGAAAACAGCGCAGGTGCTGAGGCCAATGATATCGATGTCATTGGCGTACGCCAGCAGTTGTACTCTTTTATAGAAGATATTACCTTCCTATTTAGTTCTGCAGCTGGAATTATTTGCTCCAAGAGCAGATTGAAGAAGTCGCACGAAAGAGAGTCGCCTTGTCTGAAACCTCGTTTGGTATCGAACGGCTCGGAGAGGTCCTTCCCGATCCAGATGGAGCTTTAGGTGTTGCTCAACGTCAGTTTACACAGCCGTATTAGTTTTGCGGGGATACCAAATTCAGACATCGCGGAATAAAGACAGCTCTCTTTCGTGCTGTCAAAAGCAGCTTTAAAATCGACGAAGAGGTAGTATATATGTGTCGATTCTCCTTTCATGAGTATTTTTCAAGATTTGGCGCAAGGTGAATATCTGGTCAGTTGTAGATTGTCCAGACCTAAAGCCGCCCTGATAAGGTCCAATCTGCTTGTTGACGGTGGGCTTTAATCTTTCACACGATACGCTGGATAGAACTTTATATGCAATGTTGAGTAGACTTATCCCACGGTAGTTGGCGCAGATTGTGGGGTCCCCTTTTTTTGGAGCACAGAGCAGACTCAAATTCCAATCGTTGGGCAAGCTTTTGTTAGACCATATTCTACAAAAAAGCTGATGAATGCTCCTTATCAGTTCTTCGGCGCTGTGTTTGAACAGCTCAGCGGCCCCCGCCGGGTAATTGCTATAGGAATTTCTTCATGGTCGGACAATGGAACGTCTGCTCCATTGACATAGATTGGGGAATCGGGTTCAACATTATATGCTTTCGCTGCCAATCAGCTGATTGGAGAAGTGTCCCCTCCATTATTTTAGTATGTTCTGGGCATTAATCACTAGATCACCTCTGGGGGTTCTACAAGAGTATGCTCCGATCTTAAAACCTTCTGTTAGTCGCCGCATCTTTTCGTAGACTACTGGAGACGTGTCTTCCGTCTATCACTACATGGTCTTTTCGAACTGGGAACAGCCAAGTGAATTTTTCTATGCTGGAATCTAGTATTACAGATAACCATATTTCGGGCCCCGGCGAGTCGATCAGCCTCAACCCATATGGGGATGTTTCCTCGTGGAGGCTGAATTTACCGACTGTTATGCCAAAGATACCTTCTTTGCCCACCCTAGCGTTAAAGTTGCCAAGCACGATTTTGACATCATGGCGGGGGCAGCTCTTATAGCGCTCATAGAAGGCATCTTTGTTCACATCGTCCTTCTCTTCCATTGGGGCGTGGGGAAAAATCAGCGATATGTTGAAGAACTCCGTTTTGATATAGATTGTGGCTAGACGTTTATCCATCGGGATGAATGAGAGTACTCGGTGATGGAGTCTCTCTTCCGCCACGAATCCCACACCGAATTGCGCTCCTTTATATGGCCACTGTAGTAAATGCCACAAGGACCTACACGCCTCAGTCCTTGTCCCATCCATCGCATTTCTTGGACGGCGGTGATGTCAGCCTTCACTCTAACGAGGTAGCAGCATCTTCCCAGTTAAGAGACCGGACATTCCAGGTGTACGCCCTTAAATCGTTATCCTTAGTACGTTTGCCATGGTCGTCATCTCTCATACTTTTTCATTGGCGTCGTTTTTTACGTGACGCACAACTCTGTGGAGGGGATGTTTCGCCTTCTCAATTTAGCTCGCCTTCAAACGGATGTCCTTTGGCTACCCAGAGGATACTTGGTCTAGAACCAGAAGTCGTGAGCTGCTTGAGCCATATGTAAAAGAATCGTTTCTGGCCACTTCCTGCGTGAACTTCTAGACGTGACTCAATTTCCCATAGGCATTCAAGCCGTAAAGCTAAAAATCGTGACGGACACTAGTTGTCAAAATTTTATGGAGGAGGATGAGCTGGAAACATCCGGGCAATTTCTCCTCCATTGTTCATTTTTGGCAACAAAAAGTTTGTTAGCATCGAACGATAGCGCCATTGTAACATTTCGTCCAACAGCATCTTATACGGTCGCAATGATTCCACCAGCGTACAGACCACACCAAACACATTTTTGATGCATGGGCAGTTCAACAAATTTGTGATTTAAGCACTTTAGTCTATTTTTTGTGGGGCATATGTCTAAATCTACGAAATAGGTAGTCTATTACTATAGTTATTTTTCAATTGTTGACTAATAACAATGCTAAATTTTTTAAGCTGGTTTCTGCCGTTTATATATAAAAATAAGTAAATTATTTCGCATGGTTCACTTTATTTACCGTTATATAGTATACTATATATAATATAATCATGAGCGACAATTAAAAAGAGATCCATGTCGAGGTTCCCTTCTTTTTTAAAGAAAAAACACAGAAATTTCAAGTTTAATGGGAAATGTTTATTATCATTTGAAATTACTTTCTTTAGCATTTATTTTTGGAAGATTATCTCTCTCAAATGTTGGTCGCGGCTACGTCTCAGATGGTCCATTTTCGATGACTCGTTCGAGCATTTCGACTGGTAAATGGCGAATGACAAGCGTGGTATTTTATTCTTGACCTGAATCGACCTGAGTCGAAGCGGGATTGTCCGCTTAGAGCTTAAAATTAATTATCCCTACAGGAAAAAGTCTAATGGTGTGATATAACAGGATCTTAGTAGCCAATCTACCGGCCCAAAACTTGAAATTGTCTGCTCACCGAAGTGTCCTCCCATTAAATCCATTTATTGATGCGATGTGTGGGAAATGGCGCCGTCTTGTTAAAACAAAATGTCGCCGAGATCACGAGCTTCAATTTTTGGCATCAAATAGTGGCGCGATAACGGTCGCCATTGTCGGTTGCTCTTTGTCCCAAATGCGGCAATTTTGCTTGTTTACATACCATTTGGGCCAGAACTGCCTCATCGCTAAACAAAGTTTGACTCGTTAATGTCGGATCTTCTTGGATCTTTTGAAGAGCCCATAGAGCAAAGCGATGTCTCTTGGAAAGATCGAGCGGCTTCAGTTCTTGAACAATCTGTTTTGTACGATTTCAATTAAAGGTGTCGACGTAAAATGCACCAATTCGTCTCATATATCACGAAAGGCGCCGAAGCAACTCTCCACGGCTTTCGTGTACACACTCAGCTCCAGTTGCTATATGTTTTAATACTTGTATAATTATATATTAATCCCACTTTTTGTCCAGAAATAGTAACTTAAGTCAATGTTAAAATATTTTTAGACGATACACACTCATCCGATCAGGATCCGGACTCTGAAGTTAAGACCTTACAAGAGGCCGAAGACCCATTTAACGAAAAAGGTAGTGTGGCTGATGCTGGTGATGGATTCGAGGCGAATTTCGAAGCCAACTTCGATGCGAATTTCGATGACGCTTTTGCCGGTGGCGCACAATCTGCCGATATTAATGCCGAATCAAGCGCCGAAGACGTCCAAGCACCTAAACAGGTTGTAGGTGGGCGTGCAAGCATACCCGAGGAATTGGATTCAAATCAATTGGCACGATTGCAAAATCTGAAGGAGTCAAATGCTTAAACAGTATTAGAAAATTAGCAAAACTTGCATTTAAAGATTAACATACCGAATGAAAAAAATGCACTAAGGAAAAGCGACAATTAAAGTATTATCGAGTAAGCATTGTGAAGAGGAGCAAATTTGAAGGGAATAAAGGCATACATAATAGTATATATTATGTACTTACATGATAATATATGTATGTGTATTCACCGTAGAGTTGGAGCCGGCAAGCAAGTGGAAATGCAAGTACGCTGATTTTTAACGCCAACTTAGCATTCCGGTGATCTTCAGTTTCTTTAAAAATTTGCATGTAAATTAATCTATTTCATTTTCGCTCTTTAAATGCTTTGTATCACACACTTAGTATGATTTCGAAAAAAAGCTAGAAATTGTAATAAAAAGCAAGTATTATGGAAGAGCCTTAATGTCAGAAGATAATTGTACGCTGAAATTTCACAGTTGTGTCAACTTTGCACCTTGGTAAATGTACGTAAACATATATAAAATATAACGACGAACTCTAAGATACTCATATGTATATGACCCGCTTTCATAAACCTCCACTTGAATTGAACTATTATTAGGGAAAATGTTATACTTACTCTAAGTGCATTCACAAATACTTATAATTACGTATAAAAACACTTAAAATACTCGTACCACATATACTAAAGTATTGCATATACTTATTTATTAGAGAATTGAAATCGTCTAACTGCAGTGGCATGCCAAAACAATCAAGTATTAAATTTGAGTTTTTTGCCTTCGAATTCAATTAAAAAATTAAAATATTATTTCATGCACCACTGTAGTTATAAGAAAAATCACGAATGTACTTCAACAAATGTGCTTGTTAGATATATACTCTCATATGCTATTACATACCTATGTACACCTAAACATTTACTTATAGATACTAGTAATTACACAAACAAAAGCGATAGCTAAAATGCTGTAAATCTAATAAAATAAAATGTTAGCAAAGCAAGGAAATGCAATAAGTGAGAATTCAAAGCATTATTATAGCTAAAGAAAAAAAAAAAACAAAAATTGCTGCAGTCAATTGTTAATTTAAAGTTTAATAGCCAAGTACCTTCAGTGAAATATTCATTTGCCAATAGTTATATACTCATATTAATATATATTTAAATATACAAATATAGAGTTGCTTTAATATTAACTAAATATCTAATTATAATTTATCTAATTATTTTAATAGAATAAATATAGATTTTTTTTTTTTTGAATTGTTAAGTTAGATTGTTCAGTTAAACTCGTGCTTTAGGAATGGAATTCAAACTAATTAAGTTTGGCAAGAAATTCTTCCATTAAATACATACTTGTATGTGTAGCAGAAAAGCAAAAACAAATATACTAATTAATTTTACTTTTGAAATAGAAAGCTGCTGTTTTTGAGGTTGAGGTTAGGTTAGGTTAGGCCATTGGGTTGAACCATCGACGAATATCCCTGGGCAGCTCTTAATCTTAATGCTTTATTTTACCAAAACACTTCACAAAATGCCAGTTGAGCAGGCGACTCATGTTTTTGAAAATCTGTAAAGCTTCAGTCTTTGTTAATCTAGTTTCATCATAAAAATGAACAAAGTTGTACACGCATCGCTAAATGTTTTTCAACACCATGCAGCAACTTAAATGTTCATTCGCACTTATTTATGCTAAGGCTATACGCTAGTGAAGTGATGAGCTAAGCTACGACCTTAGCAGAGTAACAGTAGTAGCTTACTGCAGGCCACGCTTAGTGGAGAAAAAAGCATATTATGTTTTAATTTCTTATTTTTTATGGAATTATGTGATTATAGTTGAGTTTACAACAGCTTGAGAGGCTGGGGAGCATTTTTTACGTGGCGGGTCCCAAACTCAGCGCACAGCCCTTGGGAGGAATGGTTCGCTTACTCAGTTTAGCTTGCTTTCACCCGGATGTTCTTTGGCTACACAGAAGATATTTGTTCTAAGACCGGAAGTCGTAATCTGGTTGAGACATATATATGTAAAATAATCGTTTCTGGCCACTCCCAAGTGAATGGTAATCAGAAAACTTTCTTTCACACACACACACTTATGTAGATGCCCAACGATTACTCCTTCCTTGAATAATTCTATGATTTCGAAAACTTGCTAAAAGTTTGTGTTCTTTCAATTTTCTTTTATATGCACATATTGTTTTCTATATCTTGAACATTGGAAACTTAGTGGATATAAACTTATTGTGACCATTCTGAAAACTTAGTGAATTTTCTGCTCTGACGAAAGGCAGACTAAAACTGCTTCTGCTTGGGCAATTCTATTTTACGCTCCTTTGAAGCGACTTTTACTTTCCTATTTAACTCATTCTGAGTTATTCTTTGAACAAGAAGTTCGTGAAACTAGTTGAATCAATTATGATACAACACAGAATCGGTGCATTCCTTTGACTTAATCCAAAGTTAGTTGGATATGAAAGTATTCAGTATTTCAATACCTTAATTCTCCCAGGAGACCATCCTCATAAACTTGAGGTGATGTGCTGCAACGAGATAAAGAAATAACGAAATATATAATATCAATAAAAAAATTTGTAAAATAATCCAATTATGATTATTATAAAACAATAATTAATAATAATTTCTTTAAGTTTCAGTATTTAAGTTTTTGTTATGTAGCTGAAATTTTGTTATGCAATCCGTAAAGTTGGAACACTTTTCTGACTTTATCGAAAACGAAAGAATTGAACATAAAATTATTAAGATATGTTCAAATCAAGATTAAACACAATGCCAATATTAGTGTTATATATAAACAGGTCCTCAAAAATATTCTATGAAAATAAACAGCCATACATACATACCATACATACATATATATCATACGTTCTCTCATATACAATACATATTTGAAAAGCAAAATACATTCATCAATCGCAAGCTATTCGAACAGTGTGTCTACAAAACCATTTCATATGCCTCATATGTAAAAGCCACACATACATACTTAAAGGGAACTCTAATTTAGACTAATTTATTGAAAGCATGAATATTAGAAAAATTGTACAATAATTTGTAGAAAAAAGTTTATATAAATACTGTTCTTAATACTGTAAAGTTTTGTTGCGTTTTCTATTGAATTAACTATTGAAATGAAAGTATTATGTGTAAATCTGAAAAAAAATTAAAACAATTTCTAATAGCCTGAAATGTAATGCAATAACTAAAAAATCCAATCCAATAAATACATATATAAATTCCATACTTGTTTTTACAATTTTTTAGTATGTCCGACAGAAGTTATTAAATTTAGGTTAGACAAAAGTTCTATACTATGGTTCTATAGAATGGGTCAAAACTGTTGATGTGAGCTGAGAATTCAGTAATTCTATAAACTTCACCTCCTACCCTTCTTACTAACTTTCTTATCCATCCATGTATTATAAAAAGCATCAGAGAATTCAAAATCGTTTATTCAAGATGGCTTTGAACCGATTTCAAAAATCCTTCATGTGGTGTTAAGAAAATATTATATACCGAATTTCAGAAACGTAGAATTTAAGATAGGTTTTGCTTGGGCGACGCCACGACAATTTTTAAAAAGCCAGTCAAATTCCTTCAGCCATTTCTTCCGTAAAATTTAGTGTTTCTGGCGTTTTTTGTTAGTCGGTTAACGCACTTTTAGTGCATAACCTTTGTATGGGAGGTTAGTTATTAGCATTTTTGAACATTATATGTGTGAAGGAAACGACTCTATAGAGTTTGGTTGACATTTATATGAGGTGAAGCCACACCCACTTTTCCAAAAAAATGTCCAAATACATGTGTGTGTAAGACACTTTATAGGTTTTCGGTTTTATGATAGAAGACGGTAAGTGCTAAAGTTTTGATTTTATCGAGCGTCCTCGTTGATCACTTTGGTATATTAGTTTTAAAAAAAACTCAAAAAAAATATTATTGCGAGAGCTTCTAATCAAAGATAAGGTCCAAGTACTTCGCCCTGTCCACCGGTTTAAAGTTAGCCAAAGCCAGAAGTCGAAATTGGGTACAATGAGGCTGATAGAAATTACTTTTGGAATTAAAATAAAATGCAATCGAGAGGACGTTTCCCCGCAAATTTACTTCTTCTTTATTGGCGTAGACACCATTTACACGGTTATAGCCGCATCTCGCCAGTCGTGCTTCCTTTTTGCTCTTAGGCGCCATTTTAGATTCCAAGTACAGTCAGGTCCTTCTCCTGGTCTATTCAACGGAGTGGTGGTCTTCCTCTTCCTCTGCTTCCCTCGGCGGGTACTGTGTATTCTCAGAGAGAGAGTGCTTTTATCCATTCAAACGACATGACCATGCCGCAAATGTACTTAACTAGTTAGACTTTTTAATTTAAATTTCATGCAAAACCCCATTCCTTGAAATATTTATTTTTTAGGTTGGTATGACTGTCAGTGACATCTGTGCCAAATGTCACATCAAAATAATGATTCGAGTTTAGTATAGGCTTGCCTTTTCGAATTACACAAAGTGCATTCGGCGATGTTAACGGTTATTGAAATGAGTTAAGAATTAAGTTCCATTAATTGCGGAATCGAATTTCTGGTGTCAAAATGTTCAGAATGTTGGAGAATGTTGTTTTTGTTTAGTACGAACTATTTAAAGAGCGCCGAGAACGCGTTGACGACGAACCACGTCCAATAGACGATTAGCAGTCAGAGATCTTTCTGCTTTCGCTGGAATATTGTAAGGACCAGTGTAAACTATTTTGGAAGATCATTAGGCCATAAGAAATGTGAAATGATTAAAATTTTGTTATATGGCTCGTACTGGTATGCGTTGTTTTTCAATTAAGATTGTTTTCACGGATGAAAATAAAACTGGTCTAGTAGTTCCTGTGGCTTACTATATGATTTCACATGATAGTGGCAGTGACACACTGTTCGTTGTTATTATCCCATTGTGCTATGTAATGCAATGCTTGGGCGAAATGCTTGTTTTGATGTTAGATTAAGGAGATATGTAGCTTGTATTTTAATCATATTAAATGGCAGAATATTGACATCGTGTCATCGTTTTTAAAGTACTTGTACTTCGGAGCCTCAATAGTTGCTCGTAATCTCATGAAGAAGCAACACAGCATTTAAAAATATTTGAATGTTCTGTTTATTGCTTGTTTTTTGGGCAAAGCTTTTCTAAGCTTTTGGCGCATATAACTAATGGGTTGAGTTATGAACTAACTTGACAAAAGCACAAAATTGTATAATGACTTATTTCGTTAGAAGGTCAAACTATAAAAAAGCTCCTTGTTGCAGAAAAACTAGGATAAAAGCTCAATGTAATTTAATTCCAAAACTAACAATAGGTTTTAGTGAGCCGGTTCACATAGGCAACGTACCAGACAGGCTAAATATCTTTTGACGCTTTCAAGAATATACATATTTCTTGACAAAATTCGTTTTTAATATTTACGATTATTTATTATTGAGGGTGAAAGACCGATAAAGATTTTCCTACTTTTCAAAGCAAAGATTTGTCTTTAAATTAATCTCTTTAAAACAAATATAAATGTCATAACTTTTCCCCCTTGAGTTGGGTTTTTCAACATTTTAAGATTTTGGTTTAAATACTGCGGAGTAAACTAATCGATGTTTATAACGTTTAAACAGGTCCAAACATTGCTCAGGATCGTCTCTTTGTTTTTGTTAATTGTCAGTTGGTAGCCTTCGCGACATCTTCTTGGTAGAGAGAATGCACATACCTAAATATTTATAAACGGGATGTTCGTATATCAATTTGGAACTAAAAAAAAATCGGGAAAGCGCTGGTGAAATTTATAAGCATTTCAAAACACTAGAATTTTCTAAGACTATTTTTTATATTATTTAATATTATTTATTAATTGGCATTCATAAACGTATGCTTGATGACAGAATGGGAGGTGGTCATCCTCACGTGGTTCAAACAAATTCAGCCATAAAACTGTTCGCAAACGCATTCGCAGAAGTCCCCTTAGAAATCAATGAAAATGAATAAATCGACCATTACTCTGGTCAGGACTTATTCGAGATGATCTCCACATGAAAGCTTATCGTCGATGAAGGAGTCATCTTCTGAAAACAAACAAATCAGACTCCACAGAATTAAACGGTTTCTTCAGTAGGACGCGGTCAACGGTCATAAAAGTATTTTATTTTAAGACGAGTCACTGTCTATGTGTGTGACCTGGGATTAATCTGATGGAACACAATTCATCTCCTGGTTAAAGATGACCGTTTCTGGGCGAATGCTGCCTTCTGACGATCGAATTAATGACAGAACCAGTTAGAATTAAGAGGTGAGCAGCTCATAGTAGATAATTCCTTGTTAATCATCGTCAATCATGGCTCGACCACCGTTTGCAAAGGCTTACGTTGACGTTATCGTAAGTGATTTACTTTTCAGCACTAACTTTCTTCAGAAATGGTTCCATTTTGCTGGTAACAACAGCGATTTTATGAAAACTGTAGATGAAAATTCGTACGCCGAGTTGTTTTTTGCCTTAACTCATTTATACATGAGACCCACATTACAATAGTTATACATTAGTTCGTTCAAAATTAACCTCTTGAAAGCGTTACTTGTCAACAAAACAGTAATTCAAAATCTACTCACTTTTTGAAGTTAATGAAAATGTAAAGCACAGTTTAAAGTTTCAAATTGAATTATTTTATCTCTTTAAATTTCACTTACTGTCGCCGAAGGTACGTATATATTGTGAGTTATCGCTTTTTTTGTTGCAATTAAAATTAATATTTAATCCAAATTGTCATTTAGCAGCGGTACTGACGCACTGCAGTAGTGCCACGTCCATCCATTATATAAAGAAACAAGAAAAAAAGTTAACTTCGGCTGCATCGAAGCTAATATACCCTTCACAGGTGCATTTCTTTTAGTAACTATGTGTTCAGTTTGTATGGAAGCTATACGCTATAGTAATCCTATCTGAACAATTTCATCGGAGATTACATAGTTGCCTTAGAAAATAACGTGTGCCAACTTTTGTGAAAATATATCGTCAAATGTGACGGTTTTCCATACAAGAACTTGATTCCGATCGCTCAGTTTATAAGGCAGCTGTATGTTATAGTGGTTCGATATCGGCAGTTCTGACAAATAAGCAGCTGCTTGAGGGGACAATGACGTTTGCAAAATTTCAAGACGATATCTTAAAAACTGAGGGATTAGTTCGTATATATACAGACAGACGGACATGGCTAAATCGACTGAGCTCAACATACTGATCATTTATATATATACTTTATAGGGTCTCCGACGCTTCCTTCTGAGTGTTACAAACTTCGTGACAAACTTAATATATCCTGTTCAGGGTATAAAAAGGAGCGAATAAAGTGAAAATTAACCGAAAGGCAACATTGTGTCAACAAAATGGACAATGCAGCGATCATTGCCATCGCCGACATTAACGCTTAAGTTGATGTGAAATTGCAGGATTCTGTGCCCTCGTCAAAAATGAACATTTTAATATCCTGTGAATTTAACGTGGTCACAGCGATGACAGGGTGCGCCATAAATATAGTACAAACAAAATTATGAATGAGTGAGTCGAGAGCTAAGAAGTGAGGGCTGATGGGTGCATAAGTTTGGGTGTAGCGGTGTCATGTTTTCGTAAACAAACAAATGCGAGTGAGAAACCAAAATTAAAGCAAACAATCCAAAATACACATTTTTGTACACAACTACTCGCACACATACTTGTATATAAATGTATATACACCTCAAACATACAAAGTCGTGCAAATAACCAAAATCAACTTGATTTCAATATGCTTGTCATGGCGGGCTTGTCAACCTCTGCCATTCGTTTTACTTAACTAAACAAATATCTAATCCTTTCGTTCACAAATACACACAAGCACTTGCTATTCTACAAATCACAAGGCACAGGGAAGTGATAATTTTGTTTCGATTTGTTTGATTGTTGATTCGATCTAACGATATTTCTATAATCTTGTACATCATCATCATACATACATACGTCATCCAATAGTACACAATTCTTTCTAGCTTTGGAATACATCAATATATAGTTATACTTAGTTTTTCCACGTCTTTGGAAAAACTAGGTAATTATTGTGTGATCTCAACTTTGTCGATATACTTGTATTTCTATTTCTTAAAAAAGTCAATTAAATTTAGTACTTTTTTATATTTTTCGGAAAGTAAAATTGCGAACAGTAGAGTGAGAGCATTTTTTAAATTCTCTAAGGGTCTGAAAATATAAAAATTAGAAGTATTTTTTTTATTATATTATTATTGAAATACAGTCAACATGTAATTGACAATCTATTATTTCTTAAATTATATGAAATACCTTCTTGCGTTTATAGATTTAAGACTTATTTTTTACCAGCTAGTGCCATAAGATATTAATCAAAACTTCACGACGAAATATTAAACAAAAACAAAACGTTTTCTTCGGTTTTACTTTTTAAAAATACAAACAATTCTTTAAATAATACATCGATTAGTTTGTGTGGCAGCTATATGTTATGGTGATCGGATCTGAACAATTTATTCGGTGATTGCTCCGAACTCAAGATGGTATGAGAGTGCTTTATGGGAACTGCTTTAAAAATTGGACGATGAGCGTGGCACCGCCCACATTTTGGTGAAAACGCATATCACGGGATCGGACTGACCGATTTCGACTAAATTCGATTTCGGTTCGTGACATTCTTATCACATTCCTAAGCCACAGCGCGAAATTTTAAATTCCATTTGATTCTTTTCCTTTCCAGTACACAAATCAAGAAGCAATATATATAATGGGATAAAACTTTGTTGGAATAATGCTCTTAGAGTATGCCAAGTTGTGACTAAAAATTATCCAAATTCAGCTAAAACTGTTCAAGCCCCTAGGTACCCAATATGTGGACCCCAGTAGATATGTATAGTTCACTTTTCACCTAAAATATTGGTCAATATATGGAATATAGTTACAATTGAAATTCAGAGAGAATTATTTCTGATAGTACTATCTCTGTGTCTCACAAATATGTTGAACCGGGTCTATACTGCCATTAGCCCCATATACCTAATATAAATATTCTCGAACTTTTGGGTGATTTTATACCGCATATATCGCCCATTATATGAGTTATCTCTATGAAAATGAGAAGGCGTATTTTACTCATAATAGTGTACCTTTGCGCCTAAAATAGATAAATTTGAGCGAAGTTTGACCTAGACCCCATATAACAAACGTGAAACATTCGGGTGACTTTACTTCATATGATTGATGATTGTATGTGAGGTACCTTAATCAAACCCAGGGAACATTTTATTAGTATGTGGTATGCTAGTAGTGTATGGTATTGGCAAAAATAGATAAAATCGGTCGATACTACCCCAACTCCCATGTAATACATAAATTGAATGATTTTTTTTTCTAACAAACCTTTTACCGATATGTTAATGTTGGTCATAAAATTTTAATTGAATTGATGACCCATTATGTGAGATTAAGATTCTCGTGAACTATTCACACTTTTTTTTCTAACAAACCAAAAAAAAAAAACACAGAAACTTCAAACTTATTGGGCAATGTTTATTATAATTGGAAAGAACATTCTTCGGCATTTATTTTTGAAAGATTATCTCTTTCAAATGTTGGCTATGTTTCAGATGGTTCCTCCGTTGGGTCCAATATCCGACGACTTGTCCGAGCATTTCGATTGGTAACTGGCGAATGACAGGCGGTATGTTTTGCTCCAAGCCCTGAATCGAAGCGGGATTGTCCACATAGACTTTGAACTTTACATATTCCCATAGGAAGAAGTCAAACGGTGTGATATCACACGATCTTTGTGAAATTATCTGCTCACCGAAGTGGTCTCTCAATAAATCCATTGATTAATTCGATGTGTGGAAAGTGGCGCCGTCGTGTTCGAACCAAGCTTCAATTTCAGGCAATATAGTCGGTTGTCATGGATCAATAACGGTCGTCATTACGTTCACATTGTGTTCTCACCGGCATCATTTTTGAAGAAATATGGACCTATGATTCCATCCGCCCACAAACCACACCAAACCGTTGTTTTTTCTAGATGAAATGGTAGCCCTTGAACCTCTTCAAGTTGCTCTTCGTCCCAAATGCGGCAATTTTGCTTGTTTCGTCAGTCCGAGTTGCTGTGAACGGCGTCGAATCGACTTTCTATGGACTTCGAGTACGTTCTCAACTACGGCTGCTATATTTTCTTCACTGCGTGCTGGCTGTATTCTAGTCGGTCCAGTATTATCCAATAATGAATGCTGGGTCTCAAGATGGGTGATGGTGTTGTGAATAGGCCTATTATGTTGACCATAAGTTGAGCGAAGTGTGCGAAACACATTCTTTACAGAACGTGAATTTTCGTAATGAAGTTGAACGCTTTGTAAACGTTGTTCTTTCGTAAGTATTTTCATGATGAAATGTCAAACAATACTGAACAAAAATAACTTGACAGTTTGATATACATAAGTCACGCATGATCTTTCAAAAAAAAAAGCTTAGGAAAGAAATTTAACTACTTGAATCATCCGTTATTTTAAATTTCAATGGTTTGAAAGACCAAATATTTTTTATACTTGAATACTTGAACGGTGGCACGTTCACCAGACATGGCTCTGTGTAACTCTTTCTTCCAAAAATGAAGAGAGCCTTAAAGGGCTGTAGTTTTACAAGACAGACAGATGAAAATGGCCAAAAGAGGTAAAGGTTATTCCAATAATCTAGTGTGAGAAGTGTTTTGACGATTGGAAGAAGCGTGGCCTAAGTGCACAATAGTAAATTGGGACTATACTGAAGACTGTAACATTTTTTTCGAAAAACGAAAATTCCTGTTATTTTTTGAACATACTTCGTATATAAGCGGGTAATAGATGAACTCCAGAAATAAAAATTTAATCAAATTTTTTTTCATAAGGCAAAAATATATAAATGTTATTTTTAAATGTGGCTTAGAACTCGTTCTGAACTAGTGCCGAAGTCATAATGCTACTTTCACTGCTTTGGGGCGAAATTGTCGCCTAGCGTATGGGATTAGCTAGCTCATTACATGCGGCCGAAGCTGCGTGTGTTCGCATCAAATTGCATTCAGAGACAAGTGCTTTTAATCAGTTAACACAAACACAGGCCCGAACAGACAAATGCTGGTTGTACGCTTAGACGAGCATCGCATTCGTCATTCTGTTGAGGGGCACGATGATGATGATGTTAATGCGCAAATAACAAAATAAAATGCGCTTAATTTAACACACGCATACCGATAGACACAATAGTGCCACACACATACAAATGTACAAAACGGCAAATTTGCATATACAGTTATCCGTTTGAGTGTGCATGTGCCTGTAGTTGCGTGTAAATACAATTGCAAAATCTCATTTCCGCTAATGTCACAATTTCCAACAACTGCAATCAAATGAAATGTGCTACGTACAGCAAACAACAACAACAAGCAAATAGGACAATAAGAATGTTGCAGTTACAAATAGCAGCAAACTGACAGCGATTACACTAACAAATTGCAAAAACAAAATGCGAATTCCAGTATAATGACAACCTCATCGTGCGGCACACAACCAACCGTATGTACATACATACATACATAGGAGTGGCACGTTTGTGCCTTTTTTCCAATATGACAATTAAAAATATCACAATACAAACAATATCCAGAATACAAAAGCACGAAAACGAGCTGTGCGCCGACAAAAGTTGATTGCGAATTGGAAAAAGAGCAAATGAAATCACTTTGGTGTCAATCAATATAGACAAAGGATGGGTATCTAAATAAAGAAAAGCGCACATGCACATAACGGTTTCATTATCGAAAAAATATTAGTATTAGAGTCCCGTATATCAGTACTCGTATTTAAAGATTTAAAGTGAGAAAAGCTTGAATATTTAAATGTTTAGAAAAAATTTCGAAAAATTCATTATAACTGTATCTTGATTGATTTTCTCCGTTAAATTTTGGATTAACTGAAGAAGGATTGTGTCTGCCAGCACTTAGTGCTAAATAGAGCTGGGCTTCTCCCACTCAAGCAACGCCTTTTAAGCATATAGTACATTATTCGTTTGGAGGTCACTTAAGGGGTTATGCCTAGTTGCAAGTTTAAAAACTGTGAATGTTCCGGAATTCTTTCGGAAGAGCTATTTTATTAAATAAATACCTTACTTAAGTTGGTTGGCTTAATATTTCGGGATTTGGCAACACTACTGTTGCAATATGGAAACTCTCAACTTTTTCATAAAGTTTGACAAGTTTTTGATGCACGCTCAGAACGTTCTGACATACGATCACTATATGTGTTTTTTAAAGTAACTTAAATATTCATCTTGACCAAAAAATGGTGAACATTTTCGTGTGAATATTTTTCACAACGTCCCGGTGGGCTAGAATTTTCAAAAAATCGATTTTTTTTGATAGTTCGAAAGTATAGTCCTTTAAGAATATACTGTAAAATTTTTGGAAGGATATTCACATTATTTTAGCTTCTACAGCCGTTTTAGCAGGTAGCGCGCGGTCGGGGGGCTCGATGGAATTCAAAATAGCTTTATATTGGAAGAAGGCGTGGTTGTGAACCGATTTCACCCATATTTCGTACATGTCATCAGGGTGTTAAGAAAATATTATGTACCGAATTTCATTGAAATCGGTCTAGATTAGCTCCTGAGATATGGTTCTTGGTCCATAAGTGGGCGGCGCCACGCCCATTTTCAATTTAAAAAAAAGCCTGGGTGCAGCTTCCTTCTGCCATTTCTTCCGTAAAATTTAGTGTTTCTGACGTTTTTTGTTAGTCCATTAACGCACTTTTAGTGATTTTCAACATAACCTTTGTATGGGAGGTGGGCGTGGTTATTATCCGATTTCTTCCATTTTTGAACTGTATATGGAAATACCTGAAGAAAACGACTCTGTAGACTTTGGTTGACATAGCTATAGTAGTTTCCGAGATATGTACAAAAAACTTAGTAGGGGGCGGGGCCACTCCCACTTTTCCAAAACAATTGCGTCCAAATATGCCCCTCCCTAATGCGATCCTTTGTGCCAAATTTCACTTTAATATCTTTATTTATGGCTTAGTTATGACACTTTATAGGTTTTCGGTTTCCGCCATTTTGTGGGCGTGGCAGTGGGCCGATTTTGCCCATCTTCAAACTTAACCTTCTTATGGAGCCAAGGAATACGTGTACCAAGTTTCATCATGATATCTCAATTTTTACTCAAGTTACGGACGGACGGACAGACAGACATCCGTATTTCGACTTTACTCGTCGCCCTGATCACTTTGGTATATATAACCCTATATCTGACTCTTTTAGTTTTAGGACTTACAAACAACCGTTATGTGAACAAAACTATAATACTCTCGTTAGCAACATTGTTGCGAGAGTATAAAAATAAATGCATTTGAAGGAGATAATGTAAAAAAAAAATAAATGCCAAAGCATGCTATTTCGTATAAGCCCTAATATGAGCTCTGAGTTAAATCGGTCTATGAATTAAAGTAGCCTGAAATACTATAATGAGTTTTTTCATTCTTTCGGTTGGATTTTCTAAATATGTGAGTTTCCTTAATTAACTCTGTTTAATGTCAAATATAGATAACACAAGTAAGGAAGGGCTAAGTTCGGGTGTCACCGAACATTTTATACTCTCGCATGATAAAGTGATAATCGAGATTTCATTATCCGTCATTTACATATTTTTCAAATACCGTATTTGTGTAAAGTTTTATTCCGCTATCATCATTGGTTCCTAATGTATATACTCGTATTATACAGAGAAGGCATCAGATGGAATTCAAAATAGCGTTATATTGGAAGAAGGCGTTGTGTTTCACCCATATTTCGTACATGTCATCAGAATGTTAAGAAAATATTATGTACCGAATTTCATTGAAATCGGTCTAGTAGTTTCTGAGATATGGTTTTTGGTCCATAAGTGGGCGACGCCACGCCCATTTTCAATTTAAAAAAAAGCCTGGGTGCAGCTTCCTTCTGCCATTTCTTCCGTAAAATTTTGTGTTTCTGACGTTTTTTGTTAGTCGGTTAACGCACTTTTAGTGATTTTCAACATAACCTTTGTATGGGAGGTGGGCGTGGTTATTATCCGATTTCTTTCATTTTTGAACTGTATATGGGGACGGGCAGACGGACGGACGGACAGACAGATATCCGGATTTCAATTCTACTCGTCACCCTGATCACTTTGGTATATATAACCAATATCTGACTCTTTTAGTTTTAGGACTTATAAACAACCGTTATGTGAACAAAACTATAATACTCTACTTAGCAACTTTGTTGCGAGAGTATAAAAAAGTTCTATCTTTGTTAAGTTTTCCTGCTATGGTTTAGATCACTAGGTCTCAAATAAAATTAGTTTAAATCGCTATAGAAACTAATTCATCAAAATTCTTCTTTTCATAGTTAATTTCAGTATTGCAGAGAAAATAAATTATGTATGTATAGCTTTACTTGGTGTGTTGAATGTTATAATGGGTGCATTGATGTTGTAGTTTCATGGGAACTCTGTGCAACATACATACAAGTATATACCGGCTTATGCCCTTGAGATTAAAATACCCAAAATGAAGACTTTTGGTTGAATGCAGGATCGTAGTAGTTGCAGCTTTTTGTACAGCTTTTTGTACACATTAGCCGCCCGCTAAGATGAGCATAAAAACATTCAGCATGCAAGTGTTTTATCCTTAGAAGATCTTTTACTGTAATGTTTTAAATAATAATGTAAGCAATGAATTTGTTCGGGAATTCTTGTGAACGCTGCAAGGCTGCCCCAGTCTCTATATTCTCCGTGTGACTTTTTTCTATTTCCAAACTTAAAGAGAAACTTAAAGGGCTGTCGTTTTACAAGCATAGATGACATTAAAAATGCTTTGCTGAAATCGAGTTTGAGAAGTGCTTCGACGATTGAAAGTAGCGAATGGAGACTATTTTAAAGGCGACAACAATAGTGTAGACAAATGAATAAATATTTAAAACAAAAAATAAAGTTGTCATTATTTTTTGAACACACTTCGCATTCGGCTTACAGTCAAGCAAAGAGGCAGTCATGGGTTTATAAGGTGTTTGGGGATCAGATCAAGAAGCTCTGACCACACATCGCATGTCTGCTGCGGTTGTCGGTGCTCTAATAATTTGTAAGGAATTTAGTGATCTCGTTACGAATGGTGGCATGGTCAGGGCTAGAGCCCAATAACTTTCATTCAGTAATTTTTGATAAGAAATCTAACTTTAAAAGTATAGAAAAACTTAGAGCTTTATTAATGAGATTCACAATCTGAGAATATGTTATTTAATTTTCTCAGAGTCTTGCAGCTCTTTATACATCGAGTGTTTTTTTTATCTGTCTCACATTTGAAAATAAAATATTTTAGTACGTTGAATAATCATACTAAACAATTTATTGTGACTTTACTGTAAAATGTTTCATTTATACTACAATACATATTTATTTATGCAAGCGCTTGTATACAGTCATTTGCATCAGCGCTGCTGCTGAGCTCGCGATGCGGTGGAAATTAATAAAATTTTCATGTGCCAAATAATTACAATTAACATGAGTTCTTAATTAAGTGCGCGTCTCGTTGCGCTCACCGCACGCCATATCCTGTGCGCCGCTTGACAGCTTTCGAACCGGCAGCTTGTGTCTACTATGGCCATTGTTAGGCCGACTCTGACGCCCACTACATACCTTCACCACCTTTGGTGCTTGTGTGCCGCATGGCTGCTGCATAGGTGGTTATGTAGGCTTCCAACGCACGTAAGTTGGTGTTGAGTGTTTATTTGTTAGACTCTTTGCACCCGGCTCCGTTCTTTTTCGGTGTCGAGCTGTGCTCAGTGTGCATTTGCCTGGTTGCGTTCACTCGACGCGGTTCGTTAGGCCAAATGACGCAGCGGGCTGCCTGCCAACCAACGAATTCGTGGCTCTGGCTGGTGACAGCAATTCACTTTAGTGGGTGTGCAGCAGAGAATGGATGTATGTATATATGTAAGTCTGTGTGGCTATATACAGATTTATATGCATGCTTGTTTGTGCGTTCGCGAATTTGTAATTAAGCGCCTCTTTAGTAATTTGTTCAATGCATATAGGTCATACCTGCACCTACATATATAGCAGTGGAAAATATGCACGTTTGTATGTTTGTAAGCATAAATGTGGATTTTGGGTTTGCACTTGACTTGCTACCCTTATCTCGGCTTGACTTTCGTTCAATTTAGGTTTTTCATTTAAGCCGATTTCAAGCTTTTGTCTTTATTAAAATAGTAATGGATGGATAAAATAGAGTGACATATGTACGAGTATATTGCATATTCGAATGCATTTAGATAATCAATATAAATTATTTGTTAAGTATGTCGAGGCCAAATATAGGTTTTCGACATATTTCGTTGAAATATTCAGAGTTCGAATACTGTGGTAAAATGACGACAACCGAATTTTGTGAATGCGGTATATACAATGTAATTCCTATATTAGTCATATGATCATCAACCAATTATTTATAATGTGTGCTGCTGACGAGTAAATATTTACTTATGAACTATAAAATTGTACGAATTTGTGTGAGTAATCTTTAAACACCTTCAGCATGGTCTTTTGAATCTGTTGTAAGAAGTTATGAAGTAAGGAAGAATCTTGAAAAGGGTTATGAACCATTTCCTTGCCATCTTAGTGGTTCAAAAACACCTTCTAAAATAAATATTATTTTAACATAATTTTATAATACATACCTGATATTTAGAACAATATGTGAACGCTTTTTCATTAGCTGAATATATTGGGTAGTTCGTATTTTAAGCTTCATTTAATAAAAAAAAATTAAATTCGCGGAAGTTGAAAAAAAGTTACAGCTGTTCAAAAATGAGTGAAAATAATGAAGAAATTCCTTTTATTTTAAAATTTGTGTATAAAAAAGGAAAAAATGCCACGCAAGACACCAATGAAATTTGTGAAGTTTATGGAGACGATGCAGTATCAGTTCGTGTAGCACAACAATGGTTCGCTCGTTTCCGTTCTGGAAATTTTGAAATTTCGATTTACACTGATGAAAGTTTTACACTGATGGAATAATGTCTCTAGCGGTAACGGCAAAAAGTGGACGACTAAAATGACACATATTTGTTTATTTATTTGTTATTATAAATTTAAAAAAAAAAATAAGTTAAAGATATTGATATCATTGGCCTCAACAACCGCGCCTTTAGTTCTGCTTTCTCCAGAATGGATAAGGAAGTAAAGCAATTGAGTCTGGAAGGGAACAAGGGCAAGACGAAAAAGACGAAAAATCTCCTGACACGTTACTGTTGACACACATAACTTCGAAGTTGTAGATAATTTCGTCTATCTTGAAAAAACAACATTAACACCAAAAAAAACGTCAGCCTCGTAATCCAATGCAGAATAAATCCAGTCTAGAGGTGCTACCTTGGACTAAGTAGGTAATTTAGAAGTAAGGTCCTCCCCCGACTAACAAAAACCAAATTCTATAAGTCACTCATCATCCCCGTCCTGCTATATGGTGCAGAGGCATGGACGATGATAACATCTGATGAGTCGACATTACGAGTTTTCGAGAGAAAGGTTCTGCGAAATATTTATTGTGTTTTGCGCGTTGGCAACGGCGAATATCGCAGACGATGGAACGAAGCTGTATTAGGAGACAGCGGCTTCGCTGGCTAGGTAATGCCTTACGAATGGATGAAAACCCTCCAGCCCTCAGAGAATTCGACGCAGTACCCACCAGAGAATGTAGAAAAAGAGCAAGACTTCCTCTCTGTTGGAAAGACCATGTGGAAATGAACCTGGTTACACGTGGAATCTCCAATTGGCGCCAAACTGTGAAAAGGAAGAACGACTGGCGTGCTGTTATAAACTCGACTATAACCGAGAGAAGGAGAGTTCTGTAATGTTAACTTGATGGTAGTCATTTTCGCGGCATGATATAACAATTTTTGACGATTACCATCGAAGAAAGAGCTCTTTTTCTTGATTCAACGTCGCAGTTTTAGCTAAGAAAAGAAGAATCTAAACACCGACCAATATCACTTTTTTTCCATGTTTCTAACATCGGCGAATACAACCGCTTGCTCACGCCAAAACGCAGCCATCAAGGAGAATATATGGTACAAAATACACTTTTGAGTTAACGGTGTTATGGGACGCTGAAGTTCAGTAGGTATCCTATTTTCTAGTTGGGGTAGCAAGTTTTTAGACATTTTGGATATATTTTGCACAATACTGTGTTTGTACCGTGAAAAAATTAATGCAAAAAATTCAGCAACCAGCGAAATTTCTATTCATACATACATTTATGACAGTTCCTAACACATATCACGTTCACCGGAGTCACGCACGCACACACACACACATGCACACAAACACAAATAGTAAGAGTGTTTTGCTGTGATGTACAAATTGCTAATAAAAGTTGATGGCAGTAAGTGACAGATGCTGGCGGGAGATGTGGCGAAGCGGCAAATGAAGTGACGAGCAGACAGACAAACACAGACACTAACTGAATAGTAACGGAGCAAACGTAGAAATAGTGATGTACGAGTACTGCTGTCCAAAACAGAAACTATGCTTGGGGGAGAAAGCAGTTGCACAGTGTGCGCTATCACCAATGAACACAGATAGACAGTCACAACAACAACATACAAATGTTTGTTGCAACACTGCCCTTGTGCATCGATACATTTGAAAGGTGACTAAAAGCAGCAGTGAAGCCTATGCAATTAAAAGGAGGTATCGGTAATGGATAACAGTTGGAATAAAAATATAAACAAAAGCTCAACTGACAACCACACTGTATATGTATAGGTGACATTTTAATAAATCAACGACCATAGTGTTGACTCATGTGGGAGGAGCAAATGCTGACATTGATTGCTTTTTTCTTTAGAGCATGGGAAACGAATCGAGCAGTGTTCAGGTTTTTCAAACACAGAACAAGTTAGCTAATTGGCTTTTATAATAGCGCACAACTATCTTTGAAGCGACCTATGTTAAGGGAAAAAAATATGATGTAGGATGATCCTAAGTATTCATTAAGCTGAGGTTTTTAGTAATTTGTTAACTTATTAGACAATTGCTTAAAGTCCTAAGGCGGTTAAAGCCCTAAAAATTTGAGCTAATTTTCACCATTTATTCTGGAAGTGAAGAAAAATTAATTGGACTTCTTTGTCTCAGCTTTATTAAAGAAGTAAGAATATTTGTATTCAGATTTTGCTGAGATCTTGGAAACGACCCGTGAAAGGAGAATCGACACACACTACCTCTTCGTCGATTTGAAAGCTGCTTTCGACAGCACGGAAAAGGAGCTGCCTTTATGCCGCGATGTCTGAATTTGATATCCCCGCAAAACTAATACGGCTGTGTTAACTGACGTTGAGCAACACCAAAAGCTCCGTCAGGATCGGGAAGGACTTCTCCGAGCCGTTCGATACCAAACAAGATTTCAGACAAGGCGACTCCCTATCGTGCGACTTCTTCAATCTGCTGCTGGAGAAAATAATTCGAGCTGCATAGCTTAATCGAGCAGGTACAATCTTTTATAAGAGTATACAGCTGCTGGCGTACGCCGATGATATTGATATCATCGACCTTAACACCTGCGCCGTTAGTTCTGCTTTCTCTAGACTGGACGAGGAAGCAATAAAAAGGGGGTTTGGCAGTGAACGAGGGCAAGACGAAATATCTCCTGTCATCAAACAAACAGTCGTCACACTCGCGACTTGGCACTCACGTCACTGTTGACAGTCATAACTTTGAAGTTGTAGATAATTTCGTCTATCTTGGAACTAGTGTAAACACCACCAACAATGCCAGCCTGGAAATCCAACGCAGGATAACTCTTGCCAACAGGTGCTACTTCGGACTGAGTGGGCAATTGAAAAGTAAAGTCCACTATCGACGAACAAAAGCTAAACTCTTTTAGGACGACGGTGTTACTGGGGTTTGGTGCTATGTGAAACAAATTAAAAACGGTATTTCATTCAATTTAATAGCAGCGTATTTGTTTATTAGATTTATTATTTGATATTGTTATATTTCATATTTTGTGAATATGCCTTGTCAAATAAGCTTTCCATACAAGGTCTTGGTTCCGATCGTCCAGTTTGTTTAGAAGCTGTATACTAAGTGGTCCGACATCGGCGGTTCCGACAAATGAAAACGAGGCAATAGGTCGCCCTAATACAGACTTACAGTCGGACGGCTTAGCTTTTCCCGCTAATTTTTATATTTACATATACTTTCTCGGGTACGACGTTTCCTTTTGGGTGTTACAAACATCGTGGCAAACTAAATATAAATCATTAAACTGGCAGCGATCATCAGTACATTTCTTTCACGATCGGCACCGGAACAAAGAACCAGAACAGGAAAAATACTGGAACACGGAAGTGGAACATTTCGAAACCTTGAAATTAATCCCCTAAATAGACAACCACAACCCATCGAGCAGCTTTTGCAAGGAAAATTGTCGAGCACACAATGCTTAAAGAAAAAGTAAGAGGAACTACGTGAGTATATTAACAAACATCACTATGAACTTGTGTATGGAATAGTAATGAAGAAGAAAATCGTAAATGCAAGAATGCGAAAAAAGAGCTAGTGATCCATAAACAGACTCTAAGATTTCCGCAAATCCCCAGTTTACCCTCGAAAAGCCGAAACTAGCCACTGGCAAGCTCAAAGGCACTAAATCACCCTGCCCGGACGGGGTCCCAGCAGAAATCCTGAAAACAAGCGCTGCAGAATGACCGGAAGTACTATTGAACATATACAATGTCTGCCTTGAATCCGGAATATTCCCTGAACCCTGGAAAAAGCAACGGCTGGTACTAATCCGTAAGGGGGAAGGAGATTCCAACTTGCCATCAGCATACCGTTCACTATGAATGCTTGCGTGCAAGCTTTATGAAAGGCTACTTAAGCCCAGGCTTGCAGCGGCTATCAATGAAGTTCGAGTTCTCTCCTCTAGACAACACGTCTTAAGATCCGACAGATCAACTCTAAGAGCTATAAAATGCGTCATTGAAAGTGTAGAAACCGCCCAGCGTAGATAGCATATTTGTGGAAAGCATTAGTTTTTTTGTTTTTAATTACAGAGTCGTATCGAGTTATCGAGACATATAGTGATCATGCTCTATCACGCAAGATAGATCGATTCGGAAAGAAGGAAATGCTCTTTGCTTTGTGGGATCAGAAAGGTGTGGTAAGTCATGGTCTTTGAAAATTTACTGAAACTGTTCATACTTACCGCTACAACAACAACAAATGAACCATTTGAACCATACATTGAACGCAAAGCGACCAGAATGGGCCAGAAGACACGGCAAAATAATTATGTTAAACGACAATGCATCTGCACACAAAGCAAAATCTGTTCAGGATATAATCAAAGAGATTTCGACCTATTCTGTGGAAGAAATGTAAAAAAAAACAAATATTCCCACTTGAAGTTAGTTTTAATACTAGGGCCGAAAAAACAAAAATTAAAAAAATAGCGCCGTTAATACAAATTTTATCCATAAACTAAAAAATTATTTTTCGGATAACGAAACTAAATTATAGTATGGTATGGCATTTTAAAGGTAAAAACTAGTGAAATAAACAAAAATCGTTTTTTCTTCAAATTTTTCACTAGGACTGCCCCTAAATGGGATACTTCGAGTAAAGATCTTGGTGAAAAATGTACTTTAATGTGCTCCTTTTGAAAACCTTGTACTGTCTATATCTTTTAAGCAACGTGATAAGAAAAGTTGGTTACATTCGGCAAGTATATTGCTGGCGCTAAGGCGACGCAAGAAATCAAAGCATGATGAGTTTGAGTCAAGCCTTAAAACAAATTTCAGATTAATTTTTTAATTGGTAGTGTAGAGTAGAGGTAGGTTAGAGTATTAAACTACAAGATTGTCAAACCCACCACAATATAAAGGGTGTAACTTTATTCGCAAATCCATGCTATTATTATAACAAAAATACGCAGCTAAGCATATTCATATAATTCACGTCAACAAATTAATATAATTTACTTTTAAATATGTAAATAAATTACATATGTAGCATAAAAAAGCCAAATTTATTGCCACATTATTAAAGCATCGATTGCAATAGTTCAAAGGCTATTGCCCTGCCACTTTCTTTTGTACGTTACGTATACGCCAAGGCACTCCCAGGCAGATACTCAAGCTACAATGTACAACTCAAGTGAAACGAGCAACCATTCCACTTTAATACAACAAACCGAAAAACACTGCACCAGGAACACAAGCAGGGTTCAGCTCTTGCACATTAATAATTATAAGTGTATCAATGTAGTGCCACTCCATGCAAACATACATACACGCGCTGCATTGTGATGCATAGTTTCAACGTCAGTCAAAGATAAACCGAATCAGTTGGTCAGGGCTTTGCGAAATGTAATAAATTTTGTTTAACCGCAGTGTGGACTAGGTTCGTATCTACATACATACATAACTATATACATATATATATTAGTGTGTGTGTGTAGTTGTGCTTTCATATAGTGCACAGCCTCAGTTGCTAAAGCTCTCTACTTTAGATAAAAACATAATACTAATAAATGTGTGTGTGTTTGTACGAGTTAGTGAGATAAGCGATGGCGTTTTCTGTGACGTCACGACTGATTTACTACGCTCATTGTTGTACATTATATGAACTGTATATTGTATGTATGCTGAGAGTTCGCTATACTACATTCACGAATGTTGTGGTTGTGATGCAAAAGGGATGTTGGGATTTTACTATAAATTATATGCATTCGGTAGCATATTAATCATATAAAGCCAGTCGTAAGACAAATTAAGAGGCAGAATCAGTTGAGCGGGAAAGCTCACTTGGAGTAGAGTAGAGAGCGTCTAAAGGGCGTATGATAAACAACAGCACTCATACGCCGTGGCGTCTGCTAAGCAAGTGAAATCTTTAGTAAGAGAAGACACCAAAAGAGCAAACAATTGCTCTTAAATATAAACGCTCTTTCTCACACAGCATCCGAGCCGAAATACAGCACACATGCGGGCAGAGGGTGCAGATATTTCCCACCCTGCTGACTTATCCTCTCTACAATTGCTTTAAGCTGACATATACATACATATATATAAATTTGCTTTTAATGCTATACATATTGCCAGAATTTAATCTGTATCTATTGCAGTCGCACTTTGCTCTGCAACTCCCGAAGAAGCCGCTGCGTATACCTAAGTCTCATATTTTATTTGTGGCCTGTGAAAGTTCAGGATTTTCTGCTTGATTTATATATTGTCTTCGACAGCTTGCTTGTGTGTTTTACCACCGTACGCAGCGGCACTCCCTAAGTACATACACACTAAATATACAATGCTTTTATATGCACACATACACACTCGAAGACGCTTAGTTGTTTTGTTTTGCCTTAGGACTTGCCAAATTTAGCTTAATTTTGTGCATTCTTCCATTTCATCTACTTCCAACGGTTATCCTGATTTATTTTCACACACTGTAGCGTCGCAACGGCTTCTTCACCATGCCTATAAAATTATATGCAAAGAGAATTTATTGGAAAATTTTGGCATATTTTTATGCGAATTTTTATTAGATGCAATATTTGTAAATCATAAAAAGTTTTTGGCATTTAGAACTCTTTTTGGCGAGAGTCTATAAATGTGTTGTAGAAAGTAAGTAAATTTGAAAATTGTACGCTTTTCAAATATTTATATAGCCGTAAAAGCAAATTGCATAATTAAGGTGCGAATTCTGACAAAATTTTATTTAATTTGTTTCAACAAAAATGGCATGGCCACACAAACTTGCTTTAAATATTTACATAAAATGGTGTAATTTAAGCATATTTAAAAATGTGAATATATGGTAATAAGAACAATAATAAAGTCTTGGCTTTTTCATGACTTGAAAGTCTTTCCTACCAAGAATTAATAAAAACGTAAGGAACTCATTTTCTGGTAAAACAAAACATTGAAAAGTAAAAAGATTTAATAAAACTTGTTATTATTATTTATTGAAAAGAATAGTATAATTAAACTTTAACAGTGCAAAAAGTATCAGCTTTAGCAGGTGTGGATTTATGGGAGCTCTCCGCAGTCCATTTTCCAGCATTTTTACAGTGTTTGATATGACTGGTTTATTGCATACTAATATTAACTCAAAGTGGTAAATTTTTACAAAAGCTCGCATGTAGCTCTTCTTTGTTTTCCCGGCTCATTTATTCAGTGAGTTATCGCACTTTTAATAATTTTCATAATAACTGTTATCTGAGGAGTGGACGTGGATGATTGTAACCATTTTCCCAACATACTATATAAAGGTTGTGTTAGCCTGATAGATGTACCTTTAACCATTTAAATGGCGGAGCCACGCTCACTATTTAAAATTTTTCAATTCACAAGCTCATCTTACTACTGTGATCTCCTCTATAAAATTCAAGTTTTGTATATTAATTTAGAGCTTAGTTATGAAACTTTATAAGTTTCATTTTAATGGCATTTGCTGGGGTAGCAATGTTCCAACTACGCTCATCAACGAACCCGTGCACTCTTGCTAAAGAAATCCTCTATCAAATTTCAATAGGATACCTCAATTTTTCTCTAGCTACAGCTTACAAAGACAGACGGACGGACAGTCAGAAAACCGGGTTTCAAATAACCTAGTCATCCATTCATTTATATAAATAACTCAAAACCTCTCTCGAATGTATTTGGGGTATCCTGATTACGAATTTGAGTAAAAAATTTCCTATCACATACAGCTGCTTTTGCCATTTTAGTAAATAGTGTGAATTGACACCTACACCTCTTGACAAATCCTACATGTTAGGAAATTTTTACTATCATTTTCGGTTTTAGCAACCCAAAATTAGCAAGAAACAGCGGTCACATTCACAAAATTACTGTAAGCTAGTGTAGTTTTTGAATTTGTAATCCCAAATAGTGGATTGAAAAAATAATATTAATCAGAAGAATGCAATTAAAAATTAAAGAAAATAAAGTGTTTTGAAATTTTATATTTCCGTGATTGCGCACTTCGTGTTTTACTATTATGGACTAGGGCTCGCACAGAAACATCCTCTTTAATACTCTAGAGTTTTGGTCGACTATCTTACACATTCAAAAACTTTATACCATATCAATATTTTAATCTGTTTAATACAAAATTAAAATTTTCTTATTAAATTTAAGATTTTTTTTATGATTATTAATATTAAAATATTGAATTCTTAATCCCAAAATCCTTATTAGAAAATACAAAAAGATTTGTTGGGTTAAACAATTTAAAACCTTTTTTCTAATCTAAAAAAAAATTTGGTAAAAAATTCATAATGCTATAATGTACGGTGAGAGTACAATTCGGAAATTTTTCAAATCATATTAGATAAAATGAGCTTAATGAATAGTTTTTGAACTGAGTAACATACAATTTGATATATGATCGTTTTGGTTAATTTTGACGATATTATGATTATGATAGATAACACCATTTTAATGCAAAAGTCTCCACTCTGCAGGAAAGGTCGCAAAGATTTTGTCATAAAAAATTCTTCTAAAAGTTATACACAGTTATACTATATAAAACCTTAGCCTTCATGCAAGTGATTTATTCAAAATCTGTTGCTCATACGACATGGTGTACTATGTGCATAAGGTAAATTTGATGCATAATATTACTTGAGTATAAGTATTAAAAAAATGTTTTTACGAAAAAGGATAGAGGGAAATTTCGTATTAGAAAATCAATTTTTCAAGGTTGTAGATTTGTTGGCTTTGGAGAAAAAAATCTATTGCAAAAGATAAAAAATTCTCTTTAAAATTTATTGGAAAATATGAAAATAATGTAAAATAATTTTGGCACGACTTAAATTGAAAATAAAGAGACGGTTTACATTGAAACCTCTTGGGAAAAAACTGAAAATTCAAGGGGTTGTTGGAAAAAAAATCAAATTGGGAAATAACGGAGACCATAATAATATCTGCACGTATGAAGAATGTTGTCAGATAAAATGCAAAACGCAACATTAAAAATTGAATTTAGTTTGTTGTTGATTGTGTACGACTGTATATATGTGTATATTATGTTTATGATCAAAGTTTTTCCTATAGAACATAATCAATAACGAAAATTCGAAATTTTTTTCAATATGAATAGTTTCTATTTTATTTTGGTTTTCCTTCTTCTGTAAAGTTCTGAAATAACGAAAAAGTTGAATTTTTAGACCACGATGTGGAATTAACTCTTCCTCTGTTACAAAAATCTGTACAAGCAAATCCTGTGTATACTCGTAATACATAGGCTTTTAGACCAGTGTGGAGGCCGGCGGCGACTGCTCAGAAACTTGCGATTTTATCAAATTAAAACTAATTAGTTAAGTGCTACTAATATACAAAATCACAAACAGTACTTATATGTGAGGATATATTTTTTTACCTAGAAATGAGATTAAATTAAATGGATGTAATAAAAATCAGTAAATGTACTTAAATCCAAGGTAATGCACTTCCTTGGCTGGAGAAGTAATGCATTTATTACTTTACTACACATTTTGGCAGTACACACCCACTGATAACGCAAATAACCTTCCTGCCTTAAATTTATACCAAATTTCATGAAAGAATACAATTTTGTACAAGATAAAAAAACCAAAAATTGGTGATTTTTTCAGAAAAATTTTGGGGTTAAGTGTAAAGGTCTGTATCCAAGAGTTGTAGATCTTTTCTTTATCTAAAACATTACGATATAACTTTTTCTTTAGGACTGGTGGTATTGCCGGAGATCCAGATAAACCATTCCGAACCCTTAAAAATCAACCACGCATTTCCCTTTCCCGTCTTTAGATCACTCGCAGACTATTTGTCCTACATTATTTACTTTTTATCTTTCATGTCCGACAGGTTTAACCCTACTATGATTTTTTATTTTAAAAAATTATCTAGCTTTGTCTATAGAGCAAATACAAAAATAGTTTGTTAAGTAACCTTAGTACTTTTTGACTCACCGAGCAGATCTGATTTCACTTTACAAATATAAAATATTCTTAACAGCACAGTTTAACTCGATCTGAATGATTTTTTTGAGGTTACCTCTTTGCTTTAGACAATAACACCTGCCAATTTTTATGAATATGTCTCGTCAAATGAAAAGCTTTTCACAAAAGCACTTGAGTCCGATCGTTCAGTTTGTATGGTAGCTATGAGCTACAGTGGTATGATCTGACTCATTTCTTCAGAGATTGCTCCATTGCTTCAGGCAATAATTCAAAATTCTTGAAGATATCTCGTCCAAAGGAAGAAGCCTCTCATACAGGCCCCTTATTCCAAAATTTCTGTTTGTATGGCAGCTATACACTACAGTGGTCTGATATCGGCTATTGAAAGAAATTCTGCGTCGTCTCGTGATCGTAGAACATCCACTAGGAGATGTCTCTGCTGAGAGAGTTGAAGCCCGAGGAATCTGCTTCAAAGATTGCGAACACTGTTACAGGTCTCTATTATGCCGAATTATTAGACTCGATACAGAAAAACTTTCATATTTAATTAGATTTTTTAGACTCATTGTTGAAACTTTATTACAGACTGATACCAACGCTCTATGGGCTGATGTATGAAAATGTAATACTTTTAATAAGAGAGGAGGTAATTAAAAAAATCGATATTTCTTAGAATGAAATATACTTACGGTCGCAATCAGTAGATTAAGAAGTCAATAAATGTATCCCTGTACAATCCACTGTAAGGTTGAGGAATTCGGGCTCATTTCCTTCAAGAATTTAAGACTTTAAGGAGCTATATCGGTGTGGCGCTTTTAAAAAATATAGTTTTTTTTGCTTTTTCGATAGTTTATACCCAGTCAAATCGGCATGGTCGTTTCTTGAATAGGTTTTGGATGGCAGCGTTCTAAAGAGCGACCGCTCGCAGGTACAAACATTTATAAGTGAAACTTTAAACGCGTTTTTCTCGAAACGACATTTTTCAAAATTACTGACATCATAACTCAACGAGAAATTGACCGACCGACAATCCGATCAAATTAAAACTGAGTATTGTTGAATACATTTACTATATAGTGGCCTATGATCTTTTTGATGTTTTGAAAATTGTCGATTTGGCATTAAAAGTACGACCATTTTTTTCCAAAAAAAACGATTTTTGTTTTCAAAATTAAGCCATTGTGTTAATTTTTGATATTTTTCAAAATTTTAGGTCTTTGTACAGGAAATATCTTTAATTGTAATAAACTTTTTGAGTTTTTTTGTTTCAGTTACTCATTTGGCCAGCAGTTGGGTCACTTTTTTTTAGCACCTCCGAAGGCAGCACGTAACTATGTTATTTTGAAAGATTTTTGTAAAAAAAATGTTAAATATATGTAGCTGAAAATATAACTTATTACGTCCAAAGAAGTTCGAAACATTCCATTGAGTACTTTCTTTTAAAAAAACACGAAAATCGCCTAATTTTTCATGCGTTACACTGGTAGGGGCTATACCACCTAAACGTCTTTTTTTTATTCAAGTGTAGCTTTTTTTATAGTAGGGAGAAGCATCGAAAGCCGGAGTGCAGAACTTTATTCCACTAAACCTAACCTACCTACTCCCAACTCAAGACTCTCCCACGGGACCACCAATTAAGTATTACTTCGTGGGAGGGACAGGACATTTAAGTCTCCTCTATTGTGCGGACTGACGGACGCCTAATTTGTTCTCAGTTTTGTCATTATGGATGCTGACGCTTCGCTGACAGCTTTCCAATTATCAGTCGACTGACACATGAGTGTCGTTAACTTATCGACGGTAAAACTACCACCAAGTGTGGTTTTTAGTTTTGTTTTAGAAAATCGAAGGAAATAAAATAATACAAGTTCAGAGTCTTCTATATGCTCTGTACATGTCGGACAGTTCGGACTAATGTCATTGTGGAATCTGAAAAGGTAGCTTCTAAAGCACCCATCTCCACTAGGTATTTGTGTCAGATGAAAGTCTAGGTCCCCATGCCGTCTGTCTATCTACGAGTGGATGTCCGGTATACGTCGGTGGGTCCAACGCCCTTTGGATGAGGAATTTCCCCGTTCCTGCCACATTTTAATACTCTTGTTCCTCTCCTCTGTCTTTGCCGATACTGTTTTAGCCACTGATAGGTGATATAAACGCTCGAGCTCATCTTCCTGGATGTCAATGGGCGGCATGCTGGCTAATACCTCAGCAGCGTCGGTTGATTTAGTCCGGAAAGCCCTTATTACTCGCACTGAAATTATTTCCATCCATACTGGTGCTGCGTGCAATATTACGGAACTCATTGCTTTCGCTATTAAGAATTGATTCAAGTGTATCTAACCAAGCGGATAAGTTGTCAGGGTTCCAATATTGGGAACAATTATTAAAAGCAAGAAAGCAGTTTGAGTGGTGATTTTTACTATACCGTACAATATTGAATTCAATATTCTTATCAGAAATTTTTCAAATAATCAAATTTTTTTTGGACCAAGTCAAATCTTTATATGTTTCTAATTTTCCCATTTTAAAAACTTGAGAAGTTATAGCGAAAACAAAGTAGTAGCTAGCTTCTTACCGACCTATTCCATGGATGTTTCTACGATTAATTACAATATTTGAATAAACTTATTGTATATATATTTTCCAGTAGTTCCTGGGTGAAACATAGGGCCTCAATAAACAAATTATAATTAATTTTATTTAAAGCTATGAATTTAATTTCTCTCCAAGAATAACCACTTCTCTGTGCTTCTGCTTTGACTTCCCGTCTCTAGGTGTTGGCTGGTCTACCGCTTCTTCGGCTCCCTTGCGGATTCTAATCCAGCGCTGTTCTGCTAATGTCATCGTGAGGCTTTCGCAGAGTGTGGCCGATCCATTTCCATTTACGACGTCGAATTTCGATATGGATCGGTAGCGGTAGTTTGGTTACGGTCCAGAGGTTAGCATTGCTAATAACGTTAGGCCAGAATATCCGCATAATTTTTCGAAGACATCGATTAAGAAAGAATTGCAGCGATTGTAAAACAAACATCAGCTACATTTATAATCATCGACACGTCAATATATTAAAGGACCCATAGACGATTAACAGTCAGAGTACTTACTGGCATCGTTGGATTAGTGAAAACGATTTTAAAGATCATTTCGGCCTAAGGAAAGTGAAAAGGAATAAATGTTGACAGTTTTCTTCGGCTATCGAGATGTCCAACAAAACTGTCAACAAGGAATACTTTTTGAGTGTTACGCGTCGTTTGCGCGAAACTTTCGTTAAAAGAGTTCGTAATTATGGGCCGACAGTTGTTGGTTTTTGCACCTCAATAATACTTCGTCGACTACTTCATTGATTCTTCGTGAGTTTTTCGGCAAATTTTCAACTAATACTCGTATCATACCGCAACCACCGATTCGCCTGATTTCGCTTCGTGTGCTATTTAACAAACTCAAACGGCGGAGAAAGAGTTTTTAGCCAATCGAAGATATTAAGCTTGAATCGCTCCGTGCATTGAATTATTCCGGAAATTGACTTTAACAACCGTTTCGACAATATTTTACCACAAAGCTTAATATGACATTATAAGTTCATTTATTGTTTCCTTGAAGATTTTGAATAGTGTTCATAAAACATTTTCAGGTGAGTTCCTCCTAATCATTCCGTTTTCTTCAAAGCTTTTGTTTTTTATCCGCTGCCGTTTTGTGGACTTACATATACTCCCTCTTAAATTTTTGCCTCTTAGAATTTGAGGAACTTCTTTTTCAGATATACAAATCGGTTTCTAGTCTTTGGCCCAGGTAGTTCGGTGCTTTGTATGATGGGTTTGTTAGCCAAAGACAAGTTTGGCTACTGTGAAGTATGTTTGGACTTGATGGTAATGTCTTTTGATTGACACAAATGAAAATAGCAACCACTTATCGTATTTATCGTGATTCCTAAGAGGATATCCAAAATATTCTAAATAACACATAACATAAACTTTAGGGCTCGTATGTACTAACGTATGTATGATGTAAGTTAGTCGAATGCATCATCCATACAGTCGTACAAATTAAGTTTAATTTAAAAAAAGATAAGCAAATAAAATTAAAAATGAATATGTATAATGTTTGAACTACTTGCACCCCACATTTTGATTACGTCTTATTACAAATCAGAAACTGTAGTAGTAGTTTCAGATCGCTGAAAATCCACGGCTTTTATAGTTTTTCAGCCACGATGGCTTCCTCAACCAAATTCATGGCTGTCATGAATAAATACATAACTCATATACGCGCGCATAAAGGTATGTAAATAAAATGTTATTGTACATAAAAAGTGGATGTCGTGTTGAAAGCAAATGTGCGTTGTGCAGGGGGATGTGAGTATCAATGCAGGTCCATTACGCTAATTTCGTTACTTAGACAACTGCGATTATCTTAACTGATGGCATCATTCAAAGGGATCTTCTTCAAAGTTCGAAATGCAGGCTCACTGGTGCAATGAGCCGGAGACACTGGTGTGGTAGACATAAAGACAGACAGACATGCAACTACAACTACATAAAGGACTATATACATATCTAACTCGGAATTCATGTGGATGTCTGTTGGCTGTCAAGCATCAAGACAGCGTGAATATCAAATTTGATGGGCCGTTAAGGTCACGCACTTACGCTGAGGTGGTGTGCGTAAGCAAGTGCATGTGTGTGTGTCTTTCTCTTTGAGGGAGTGTGGCAAATTATTTAGGTTAATTCAGTGTAAAAGGAGAAATGGAATATTGTTTGCTGACGTTCGGTGTGGTGTGGGTCGTAGAAGAGGAAGTGCGTCTTGGGCAGTGTTAATGACGGAGCAGCATATAGTGTAATCATAATAACAATGATAACTTCCACAAAGAGGTTTACTCAGATATGCGCACATACATATGTAGGTATATATACATACAAGTGTACTTGCGTATCTACATAAAGGCGCACAGCCAGAGATGAGTGCTGATGCACACAAAATGGCGAAAAGCATAGTAACAAAGCAATGAACAGTCAAGGGAATATCCCATAGTGAGGACTAACCGACGCACTCACTCTCCATTTGTGAGTAAATGAAAGCAATATTTAGGATGTTCATCAATATTTTTGTAGTGAAAGACTACTCGACTGATGGGTTGTTCAAAAGTTTGTTGATATTAGTACTTTGTGTCTGATTCTTATAATGTTACTCCTATTTCAGATAACATTTTGAAGGGAAATACTTTCAGGACCCTCTGTCTAAATAGTACAAAAAAATTTCTTTAGTAGCACTAAGACGAGATTTGGGTAGAACCGTACTAATTTAACTTAAGGATTCGTTTGAATTATCAAAACGTGAAGGCAGACTCTGAGTCCTCTAACTCCACCAATCATTTCAAATCTGTTTGTGAACATTCGGAGTATACTCTTTAAAAAACTTTAAATAGCAAGTAACTGTCGAGCAACCCTTTATAGGACAACTTATTGAAAGTAACAACAAAAACAAAAAGTAATCATACTTACGTTTCTTATGAGCGGCAAAAAACAAGAGTCATCGTAGCTTTAAGTATGTTTACGATACAAAAAGAAAACAAAAATACAACAAAAACGATGACAACAAAGGTTACCGCAAAAGCCACGCAAAATGCGAAAATATGAAGAAGTATAAAGGCCGAGTAGGACCTCTCTGGCATGTACAGAAGTATTTAATCACAACAAAAAGGATATGAAGTTTCGCTGCGTAGTATAAAAGGGTACACATCGATCTTCCCTACTTTTCATTAGAAAAAAAAACACAAGAACTTCAAATTTAATGAGGAATGTTAATTTTTATTCAAAGCAATGTTTTTTAGCATTTATTTTTTGAAGATTGTCTTTTTCAAATATTGGCCGCGTCTTAGAAGGTCTATCCGTTGAGTCCAATTTCCGATGACTCGTTAGATTATTTCGACTAGTAACTGGCGAAAGACAGCGAAGTGCTCACCGAAGTGTTCTCTCAATACATCGATTGATTGATGCGATGTGTGGGAAGATGCGATGTGTGGGAAGTGGCGCCGTCTTGTTTAAATCAAATATGTTCGAAATCACGACCTTCAATTTCAGTCATTAAATAGTCGGTTATCAAGGCGCGATAACGGTCGCCACTGACGGTTATGTTCTCACCGGCATCATTTTTGAAGAAATATAGACTGATGATTCCACAGGCCCTCAAACCACATCAAACCGTTTTTGTTTTCTGGATGAAATAGCAGCTCTTAAATCTCTTCAGGTTGCTCTTCGTCCGAAATGTGGCAAGTTTTCTTGCTTACATACCCATTGAGTCATAAATGGGTCTCATCGCTGAGCAAAATTTGGTTCGAAACCGTCGTATATTTTTGGTACTTTTCAAGTGCCCATAGAGCGAAGCGCAATTCTTTCGAAATGAAGCTGGTAACACCGTAACTGTCAATGGAGAGCAATGCAGATCGATGCTAACTACCTTTTTATGACCGCTTTTGGAAGAAGTTGATGTTGACAACATCTGGTTCCAACTAGACGGGGCTACGTGCCGATTATTTCAAGAAATTGTGACTTAACACCATTAGACCACTTTTTGTGGGGTTATATAAAGTCATTGGTCTTTAGCAATAAATCAGACTGTCTTCACCCTTTCTAAGTCAATATTGAACTTGCTGCTCATGACATACGATTGAATTCAGTGGAAAAAGTACTCGAAAATTGTGTTCATCGAATTCGTTCCTGCCAAAAAAAGTCGTGGAGGCAATTTGAGGTCAGAACTTAATTGTATCGATTATACTTCACAGTAAATAAAAAAAAAAAACATTTAATTTCCTCAAAAATTTTTTAAGAAATCTTTTCACTCTTGTTGTAAAAATCTTATAAAATATTCACCCGATCTTAGATAGGTTCAGTTCTGTTAGCTTAGTTAAGTTTAACACTTTAACATTTATTATTCCCTGAGCAGGGTATATTAAGTTTGCTACGAAGTTTGTAATACCCTGAAGGAAGCGTCGGATACCCTATAAACATACATATATAATATATATGTTGAGCTGTGTCGATTTAGCTATGTCCGTGTGTCTGTCTGTCCGTCTGTCTGTGTATATACGGACTAGTCACTCAGTTTTTAAGATTTCTTTTTGAAATTTTGCAAACGTCATTTTCTCTTCAAGAAGCTGCTCATTTGTCGAAACTGCCGATATCGGACCACTATAACATTAAGCTGCCATACAAACTGAACGATCGGAATCAAGTTCTTGTATGGAAAACTTTCACATTTGACAATGTATCTTCACAAAAGTTGGCACAGGTTATTTTCTAAGATAACAATGTAATATACGAAGAAATTGTTCAGATCGGCTTACTATAGCATATAGCTGATATACAAACTGAACGTTCGGAATCTAGTGCTGGTATGGAAAACGTTTGCATTTGAAAAGATATATTCTCGAAATTTGGTACATATTATTTTCTAAGGCAACAATGTAATCTCCGAAGAAATTGTTTAGATCGGTTAACTATAGCATATAGCTGCCATACAAACTGAATGATCGGAATCAAATGCTTGCATGGGAAACTTCCTCATGGGACGATATATCTTCACGAAATTTAGTGTGAGTCATTGTTCAGAGTAATAATGTAATATCGAAAGAAATTGTTCAGATCGGCTCATTATAGCAAATATCTTCCATAGATTTATTAAAATACATATTTTCTAAACGAAATACACCTGTGAAGGGTGTATTAGCTTCGGTGTAGCCGAAGTTAATGTTTTTTATTGTTTGATAGTGAAAAGGGCTTATCAAATAATATGAATATAGAGTTTCAGCCTTGTGTAAAGGTTAATTTGTGATCGATTTATAACCATACAACAATTCAGTCAAGAGCTGGCAAATAAAGGGCTTCAGAAAAAAGTTGAATTCTTGTGCGCTGAAAAGATTAGGGGTTCATTCTCTTAAAACTAACTAAGTATTTAAATGGACCTTAATCAAAAGATGACTTAAAATGACATTCATCCCTTGATTAAATTCCGATTCAGTTCATCAAATTTAATTAGATAAGTTGAAGAATACAATGTGGCATACTACTGTGGGGGAAAAATAAAAAAAATTTATTAATTTAAATTTCTCGCGAAAACCCTTTCGTTGAAATATTTTTTGATAGTTTGGTGTGACTGTCAGTGATATCTGTGCCAAATATCACATCAAAGTAATCATCAGTGCTTAGTATACGCTTGTCTTTCTGAAGTAAATAAAGTGCATTTGGCGATTTTTACGAAAAGAAAATTATTCAACAAACAAGTTCCATAAAATTTTGTGTGCGTTATCAAATTTCTGATACTGAAACTGTTAGAATGTTGGGAAAGGCCTCCGCTGATAATTATTTGTCGCGAGCAAATGTTTTTTATTGATGCAAATTATTCAAAGAGGGTCGAGAACTCATTGACGACGAACCACGTCCAGGACGGCCATCAACATCAACAGATGAACAACTCGTCAATAAAATAAATGAATTGATGCTTGAGAATCGACAATTATCTGTCAGAAATCTTAGTGGCATTGTTGGAATATCGGAAGGATAAGTGAAAACTATTTTGAAAGAAAATTTTGATCTAAGAAAAGTGAAAGCACGATTTTTTCCAAAACACTAAATTTTCCTGAAATGTATTATTACAGACGGTGAGTCTTGCACATGCTTACCACTCGGAAATAGACGATCAGTCGGCCGAGTATCGTGGGATAGGTGAGCCAAAGCCGAGTAAATTACGTCAAAGCAGGTCAAAATCAAAAGTTATGTTGACAGTTTTCAACCAATATTGTGCAGCATAGTACTTCTCCATGCAATGACTTATCAGTTTTAGTTATGAACAAAAATTGAATTTTAATAGGCCGTAATGCTGAAATTTTGGGCAACATTTAACTTTTTTAAATATGACGCCATATGTCAGTTTGAAACAATTTTGTAGATCATTTCTTTTATGTTTTTTCAGCGTCATCGGAAATCAACTATTGCTATGAAAAATTAGGTGTTTACAGATTTTTTTATGCAATCTCTTCTTACACAACCACAAAGTAAGTGAACTACGAGGTCAGAGGTAATTTTACCCAGGTTGGAAGTGAAATTTAAGGTAACACCTGATAAGTCAATTCAATTAGTCATTATGAAATCGCGCCTGTTCTTAATTGATAACCAAGATAACTCACCAAATTTATATACATATATAAAATCTGTATACAGGGGAATGGTTTTCGTACAAACGTTCATATATGTATGGCTAACAAAGTGAAAGCGTTGCCACATCTTCACTATTGGCGAAGGAAACAGCACGAAACCAAATGACATACTAAGGGCTGTCAATGCATACGTATGTACAATAGCGGTGCCGGTGACGTTGACAGCAGCTGCGGCAACGCGGGCGACATTTGCGGCTCTGATGCTGATGTTCACACGAAATTGTGGCAAAAAGGTGGCCAAACAAAGCACTATTCAACGCAAACAAACGGCAAAGAAATATACTATGTGCCGGGGTAGGATGAGCAAACAAGGAATACGAAGCAAGAACAAAGAGTAGGACCCAAGGAATAGCTTGAACAAAAGCAACATTAACCAAAGTGTTAGCCACAATGCTGCTAACGAACGGAGCGACCACAAACATCAACACACATTGCGCCGACGTCGACGTCGATGCTGGCGCTGATAATAGCACCGACAAAACGTTGTTTGACTAATTGACAGACCGCCCTCGCGTCTAGTTGAAAGATTGGCAAGCAAGAGACCAAGCAGAGAGCCACTCAAAAGAGCTGACTTCTGTTGTCTCTCCTTTTCAGAGTGTCGTTGGTGAACTGGGGAGTTGGTGTGCGAGTAGCTCGGCTAAAAACAAGTAAATTCCCGGGCCAAGCACACGCTTGCGTGCTGGTTTTGTCCTCAAATATGAAAGTCAATATAAGGAGATAAACACTGTCGCCCAAAGCGCTAACCAAAACAGCTGCGGGAGTAGCGCATACGTACTCGTATAAATGTATATTGGTGTTGGAGATGTAGAGAGTGAAAGAGAGTTGGTAAATAATAAACAACAATAACAACGTAATCAACAGATGGGCGCCGAGCAACATGAGGAAGGAAGAGACGTGCTTCCTGCCTGTTGTGGGCTTAAATATGGATGCTGTGTTGTTGTGGGCTTTTGTTGTGGTTGCAGTTAGTTTTGTTTCACAGGTCCATCATATTCTAAAGTGCACACAAGCATAACGTACACATACACTTTTATAAACTAAACGTAATGGACGGAACTTTATAAAGCGACCCACACACACACTCTAAGAGCTCAAATATAGTACATATTTATTATCTAGCTAAGTACACATCCGGTTTGCTTGCCAGCTCTGGCTTGCTGGCAGACTGTCTGACTAGTGCAGCTGTGTGGAATTCGCTTTCTCTCAATTTTTGATTTCGTGCCGTTTTAGCGTTTTGGCTTTAATAATTCATGCTGCTAGAAAAATGTTAAGTATTCATGCGCTTCAAAAACGAAATTGGTAAACTTGTGCATCTTGAGATTATCAAAACTAATCAAGCGAAGCACGTGCAGTGGTATTAGTGGTTTAGACTGTGTAGAGCATAGGAAATAGGTCCGCTGATAATTAAAATATGGTAAAGTTATAACTAACGTCATCGGCTTTAAGGTCGTCATAAAATATTTGAATAAATTTTACCAAGTATGTGTATGGTACAGTCATTGACATATAAATAGCACACTTGGTCATCCAATAAAAACAATTAATCATTCCTTAGGTTTATCATTTACGGATTTAAAGAAGCATGTGTTTTATTTTAAAAATTATTAACTTTAATATTATTAAAACAGTATATACTCTATTATCGTTAAAAGAAAGACAAAAACATCAATATCATATATGATATGGCAGCTGGAATACATAAATAACATAATCTGAAAAGGGTTTACAATAAGGTACATACATTTATAAAAATTATTAAAAAACAGCATAAGATTGCCAAATAGTAGTCGAAGTATTTTTCGCATCTTCGCTGCATGCTGTCCATCAGTTTTTGATATCGTTCCTTTGGGATAGAATACCAGCCTATAAATCATAAAATTTTTTAAATTGCTTGCTATTTTCGTCTTGACATAACCATAAATTTGGATTTAGATCTCTGGTTCTGATATTCTGATTTTTTCATTGCCGAGTCAATGCTTTACTACCTTTGCGGTGTGCTTCGAATCATTGTCTTATATAAATGTCCATTTTTTGAGCATGTATTCAGATACAAATGGATCCATTTTATTTTTCAGTGTATCCAAATACTGAAACCGGTCTATTTTATCATTTATTTGAGCAAGTGGCCCGATGCCATGCTAAGAATATGCGCCCTAGACCCTGATACTTCCACCGCCGTGCTTGGTATACCTTTGGTTAAGGACAACGTGCAAATATTTTTCTATCTGAACTCATCCGATATATATTGGTATCGTCGCTCCAAAATTGTGCTGGCTTGTCTCCGTGAGCCTTTGCAAATGCAAGTCGAATTTCCAGCTAATTCGTCTAAAAGTTGAGCTTCATTGAGTCGTCAAGCTTTCTGGATACGCCTACACCATATTCGTTATCAACTTTGGCCATAATTTCTCTGGCTGACTTAAAAGGATCAAATTTGCTCTTCCGTACTATGATTTTGTCAACACAAATATCGGTTTAAGGTGGGCTTGGTTTGCTTGGTATCTTTTTTTGACACTCATCTTCTTTTTTTAGTGCATAAAGAGGATTATATACTATTTTTCGAAAGCAATGCATTATTTCAGCAATTTAGGCAGGAGCTTTTCCTTTCTGCTCCTATCGCACATAAGCTCTCTCTTTTTTTTAACCAATTGTCGGAGCACTTTTGCTTTTCGGATTGAGGTATCTCCAAAACGTGCTTTCTGGACGCATAAAACCTCTTCAGGTGCCGGAAAACGTCGAGCTCTAAGTTTATTTTTTATGTACGAGAATAAAAACAAGTCATTCAGTGCCAAGCTAAGACTATCGGCGGATGTAAGCTTAAATGAATGGATGTAATGGATGTTCAAAAATGCAGTTGTTTCAGTCGATGTGTGAGAGCTATCATTGACGTCATTAAGAGTGATCCGTCTTCGGCGGTTGGTCTTCTTGATTTCTAGAAAGACAACTGCCACTCAGAACTTTCCTGCGTTGCTCTAGTGGTAGGGTGTCAACATGCTAAGTTAAAAAAAAAATTGGCAACCATTTGCTTGGAAATGCAAAAATGTCAAATTTTGCAATAAAATTTTGAGTTTTCAGATTGCAACACTACTGTCGCCAACTCCCGAAGTATAAAAGGCAACCTACTAAGATACCTGATTCACAGTCTATAAAGCGGTTACAAACCATAGACCCTTGACTGATATTGACATTGGTTGGATTTGGTTGAGATCTGCGCAGACGGTTGGATGACATCTTCAAAATAGGGTGGCGGAACCGTTTCTCGCATTGGGAAGTGCACGAATCTTCGCAGTGGTGCGGTAAATTCTGTTGTACGCAAGTTATCTAAATTGAAAATTGTGTATTGGAAAGCGAGATAGAAATATCTTCTTGCCCACTGTTCAGCTTTCGGCACATTGTTTTCGGTATTCATAATTGCGACTGACTCGAACCGCTTCGTCGATAAAGCGATTTCGATCCATACTAATAGTTATAATAGGGATTATAATTATTGTATAGTTTATTTTATATTTCATTATTTTTGGATTGTGAGCTCTATAAAGTGTAAATTAGTCATGTATCGGGAAAAGCAGCAGCAGCAGCAGTCTTCAGCAAATTTCCAACTTTACGTTTAGAAAATTGATTTCAAATAATTTAAACTTGTTAGTTGATTGCGGATATTTGTTATATTGTAAATAACAAAATGCTAACATTTTAATATAATTTAAATTTTTAATAAAGTTTTGACCAATCTGACATCACTAAGGGTCTAAATTGAATATCAACATCTCAAGTAAGAAATCATAATAAAACACCTTCTTTATCTATCGTTGCGTGAACACACATGCATTAAATAACAAAAAAAAAATAATAATAATATAGCTGTAGTATATTTCATGAATATTTGTCAGTAACCCGTATTTGCACCTAATTGGAATTCAGGTTGGCAACTTGGCTCTGTTTAAATATATGCGTGCATATGTAGCTCTTCAATTTCCATAGACTATGGCGTTTTGCTCTTTATACAAGTAATTTAAATAGATTTTCTTAACTGGTTTTATATACTTTTAGTTTTATTCAATACGCGCACATGTGCTCGTTGTATAGTAAATATACATGTGGGTTATTGCCGTTAATCGCTCTATTGTGTGATGTTAATATTAAAAGGATATCCGTTGAATAAAACTGCATCACCACCGGATTCAATTGGTGTGCATAAATAATTATACAAACACACAAGCAATCTGATGCATAATTTTATATTCGTAATGCTAATATTTAACACGAAATTCAATTAATTTTAAATTACGCATTTAGAGTTGTATATTTGTATATCCTTGCAAAATGTTGCTACAGAGTTATTAGTTTTGTTAACATAATGGTTGTTTGTCTCACCTAAAACTAAAATATATAAGGTTATATACACAAACGATCAGGATGAAGAGACGAGTTCAAATCCAGGTGAATGTCTCTCCGTATGCACGTTCCTTGGCAAGAAAAAAAGAACGAATTCATAGAAAGGCGTAATTTGACTCAACCACGCCTACAAAAAGCCATTAACGGAAGACGTATAAAGTACCATAACAAAGCACTATACTAAGATATTGAATTCTAATTTCCTTAATTCCCATATACTCGTACTTAATTTAAATATTTTTAGAACTTTCGGGTTGCTTTATATAGCACATGTCAGCAAGTTTGTGAGTTATTTCAATCAAATTAAGAGAGCGTGTTGGTCTAATAACGGTGCTATTTGTGCTGAAAATGGAAAAAATCATGTAAAAACACGCTCTAGATCCCATAAAACTAGCAAGCATTATGAAGATAATTAGTTACATCTCTGAGTTTAATCCTTGAAAGTTGCAAGAGTATGAAATGTTGACTTATACCCGAACTTAGCTCTTCCTTACTTGTTGTAGCACGATTTATCCTTTGCTCCAGTTTCGGCGACCATTCTTTTGAAACCTGAGAACAGAAAATGGTCGCTGGGGGCCAGATATGTAGAATACGGCGGATGCGCAAGCAATTCAAAGCCCGATTCCATGATTTGTGACATCGCTTTCACTGATTTGTGGCACTGTGTATTGTTTTGGTGAAACGTCACTTTCTTTTTCTTCAAATGCGGAAGTTTTTGAGCGATTTCGTCCATAAAATGGTTCAATAACACTATGTAATAGTAGCTGTTGATGGTTCTTCTTTTTTCAAAGTAGTCAATACCATAACACAGACACCATAACCTTGTCTATTGTCTGTAGCGCTTTAACGCGCTTATTATGCTTGAACATTTTCAGACTCTGCTCAGCTTGTCCTTGTTTTTGCATTCTCATATCCAAATATTCGTGAATGATTTAAAAAACTTTCAGTTGATATCTTTAGCGTATTGATATCTCGAACAACTGCACTTTATATGATCCTCCAAACTTATTTTGTAGACCTATTTGATGTCCGTAAAAACCATTTTTCCGCGTCCATTGCGTTCGCCGCAATAACAGCAGTGGACATAATTCACTAACTGATGATCTTGCAAAACAAATGGATTAATTTCTAGTATCACCATCTACCACTGCCTTTATATTTCGGGATTCGAGAATAAAATCAAACATTAATCATGGAAAATCACTATATTATTTTTCAAAATATTCTCTATCAAAATGTGCAAAGTTTTTATGCGTTTCAATAGTCGCAGAGATTTTGTCACTCTGATTGAGGTACTTATCTCCAAAACATGTTTCTGAAGGCGTCAACCGCCTACTCAGGTGTCGAAATACGTTGAGCTCTTCGGACTTTAGGGTGTATTACTTATTCAATCAATGTTTTGAGTGCTCAAAAACTTAGTACGATAGTAAAGTTTAATGAATCCTTTGTACATTGACATTGAATTGAACCAATATATATACTAGGGTGATTCAAAAATTTTTTTTTTTTTTTTTTCAATTGGTAATCGCAAAAATAGGTTCCTAGACACCTCTAAGAAAGCCTCTCCAAATATGAGTTTTTAATTGTAACGGGAAGGTCCTCCTACATACAGTTTTCTATTTTTTCTTATTATCAGATAGAAAAATTTATATCTCGCTTCCAACTAGTTGAAAAAATATCTTGTTCCTTAGATTTTGTAGGAAATTGAATGCTCTACATAAAAGGTCTATTATGATTTTTTCGTAAACCCAAACTTTTAAAAGATATTAACAGTTAAAGTTTGATTATTTTTGGGAAATTTTTTTATTTTTTATGAATTTTATAACTCAATGAAAAAAAATTATTATAAATGATAAAACTCAAAGTTTTGTAGGAAATTTACTGCTCTATAAAAATGGTCTCACATGATTTTTCGATTAAGTTAAGCGTTTACGAGATATTCATAGTCAAACATCAATGCATATTAAGGTGGATCAAAAAAAAAAGTTTTTTTTCGTTTGGTACTCTGAAAAATAGGTTCCTAGACACCTCTAAGAAAGCCTATAAGTTTCATCATTCATAATAATTTTTTTTCATTGAGTTATAAAATTCATAAGAAATAAAAAATTTTCCTAAAAATAATCAAACTTCAACCGTTAATATCTTTTAAGCGGTTGGGTTTACGAAAAAATCATAATAGACCTCTTATGTAGAGCATTCAATTTCCTACAAAATCTAAGGAACAAGATATTTTTTCAAGTAGTTGGAAGCGAGATATAAATTTTTCTATCTGATAATAAGAAAAAATAGAAAGCTGTATGTAGGAGGACCTTTCCGTTACAATTAAAAACTCATGCTTGGAGAGGCTTTCTTAGAGGTGTCTAGGAACATATTTTTCCGAGTACCAATCGAAAAAAATAAATTTTTTTTGGATCACTCTAATATAAATATATATATTATATGTACAGATGTATATTTTATTAAGCTTATTTCATATTTTAATCTAAACTTAAATGAATCTGATTTCATGTCTCGTAATATTTCTTATTTTTATACTGTTTAAAACTGAGAGTTAGTCTACAAGTATATTTTAGCCGGATTAGTATATAGTAAAACTCTAAATCAACTTAAATATTGTTGGTTATTAAGTACACAGTGTATGATGGCAAAACTTTAAGCTAAGGTTTTTTGTATCAATATAGATAAGAAAAAATATCAGCCGTATCAGGTAAGTGAAATCGGCCACTCCTACAAAATGCCATTAATCGAAAAAATGTAAAGTTTTATAACTATGTAAGTTAAATAGTTTGAAAATCTTTCTATAAAATTACAAGGTGCGTTCTAAATTAAACAGGACTTAAAAAACAGAACAAATGGTTTTTTCGCCAAAATCAATTTATTTTATGCAAAATAGTCTCCCTCTGCTTCAATACAGCTTTTTGCACGGTCCAAAAGCATGTCCAAAGCAAGCCTTTTGAATGGCCTATGCGTCTGCATAACGCTTTCCTTTCACGGGCAAATGCATTTTTCCGAAAAGGAAGAAGTCGCACGGTGTCATATCAGGTGAACACGGAGAGTGCTTAATGGTTAAAATGTGATTTTTGGTCAAATAATCGGTCACAAGCGTCGATCAAATGTTGGATTCTAAGCAATTTTTGGTCGTCAGTCAATTTGTGCGGAACAAACCGTGCACACACCTTTCGTAAGCCCAAATGTTCGGTCAAAATGCGATAAATCGATGTTTTTGGAGATGTTCAATTCCATTTCCATGAATGTTGATTTCGGCTGATTTTTGTTGAACTCACGCACAGTTTCGATGGAATTTTCGGTGATGATGAATTTTGATTGGCACACATGTTGATCATCGTTTATGTCCTCACGACCACTTTGAAAACGTTGAAACCACTCGTGCACTCTGCTACGGGATATGCAATCATCGCCATAAACTTGTTTCATCAATTGAAACGTTTCGGTAAAAGTTTTACCAATTTTAAAACAAAATGTAATGTTGGCTCTTTGTTCGAAGCTCATTTTCGCACCGATAACACAAACATACTGACACTTAAAACGCAATAACTTCACTTCCAATCAATGAAATGTCATGAAATCCTCACTGGACAATCGATAAAGATAGCAGAGTTTAACGCACATATAGATGGCGCCACCAGGGGGCGCTAAATTCAAAAAGCCCTGTTTACTTTGGAACACGCTTTGTAATAACCGGAATCAACGGTCCATATTTCTTCAAAAATGTTGCTGGTGAGGACGAAACGGTAAATGGCGACCATTATCGCGCCATGATAAATATAATAAACATTATCTATTAAATTTGATGTTTCTGTGTTTTTCTTTAAAAAAGTAAGGAATCTCTAAATGGGTCACCCTTTGTGAAGTGTCATATGTCCAGAAGTACCACAATCTCAAATTTATTGCTTTGTTTTCGGTAGAACAAAAGCAGAAAGAGGAAAAGCTTATTGGCGTGTAGCACGTTTGGATACTAATTTAAGGGTCGAATTTAAAAAATTTAGAAAAGATATCGAATAAGTATTAGAAAATTAAGTATGTTTTTACTCCCAAAATACAATTGCTTACAGATTAATTAAATGGCGAGGGGCGTCACTTCGTACTCTATAAATCTCAGACAACATAGTAATTTGTTTCGAAATCATATATGACTTTATTGATTTCTCGTAGATATTATATTATTAATATTAATAATATTATATTTTTTACCCTCACAACATAGGTATATCTTTACTATCACTTTTGTTATTATATGTAGTTGTCTTGAATTGGGTCGGTCACGTGTCCCATTTGTGCGCTTCTGTTAGGAGTTATTTTATTTATAGCGATACTTTCCGATTCCAGTTTAATGTTACCGCGGTCGCCCTTGCGACGCAATTCTTTAATGAGTTCTAACAGTTTGCTAGTATCTGTCTTTACTTTGGATTTCTGTGTCTCCACAGCCTCATTGTTTTCTAAATTCCTCATTTGTTGTTTTTTAATCCGTTGAGAAAGCTCATGTTGCTGTTGACGATTAGCTTCCTTAATTCGCAGCCCTAAGCCATCGCAATACAATTGCACCCGATAAAGTATCTGGATTTCATCAAAATTTGGTTGAAATTTCCCTGCTTTCATCTGGCTAATCAACTTTTCTGTGACGTGAAATTTTGACTTGATTAAACGCAAACGGCGTTTGATTTGGCGATCACGAATACCGTGCTTCTTCGTTTTCTTTTCGTTCCTATGTAAGAATAAAGCGTATGTAAGGGCTCCTAGTTGAGTTGGCTGCAAATTCTCGGATGTTGGAGCGTAGGTGTTTGGTTTTTTAAGCATTTTGCGTGCTAGACTGTTCAATGGCAACGATTAACGGATACTGATAATATTACCGCAAGTTTCTCTAGTATTTATAGTAATGTCACCGTGGGTATCTGAAAATATTTTCTTTAGATAGAAAGGCGCAACATTAGTTACAGTCAGAGGCTTTTTAATAATCAATCTCACATTTGCTCTTTTATTTAATTAAGCTAGTTTTAGGAGATTTACTGAATTACAGAAAGATCATCGATAATATTTTGGGACTTTTTCTAAACAAAATATAAAACTAACCATCACGGCCATAAAATGTCGCAAAGTGAAATAATAGGAGAGTATAAAGCGTTATACCAAAAAATCATAATTTGGTATAGGATGCCGAGATGCCTTAAATTTTTTCATGCGAAAGCTGCAACTTTCATAAATTACGTCCTCTAATATCCTTAGCCTCTCGTTGAGTACCAATGGTCAGGCCTATAGATCCAACGCACGAATGCTGAAGAGATGTTTGTTCCTATCGTGTGGAAATCAGGTACGGAAGCCAAGGAGAGGGTTGACGGCGACCAGCACAAAGAGGGAGTAGGCGCAGCCTGCTCGTACCACACCAACTTTATGAGGACTGGAGAGCAATATACTCCACATACTAAGGCGGGAGAATACACATTAAAGTATGCAAATGAAAAACCAATGCATATATCTGGATAGTGCCCTTAAGTAACACTATCTAAGGTCCAAAATTTGTCAAAATGGGACCGTAAGGTTTCCATATATGTATATGTGGTTGAAATTCGAAGTGTATCTTGACACCCATCCCCCATTTTGAACTTCCGGTTCGGATATTCGAGCTATTTAAATTAAAAACAGAGAGTGTGTTTTTCTAATAGCAGTGTCTAATATAGATAATATCGGGTGAATACATCCACAATCTTCCAAATACCTATTTTTAAAATACAGGTTGACTTTATACCACGTACTATGTATGTTATGTATCTTAATGAAGTTTATAGAACATCTTTTTCTGGAACAAATAGGTTGTGATTTCAAAAATAGATAAAATTGGTGTCGAAGGAGCATTCTTTGCTTTGGCAAGAGCAAGATAATCCTCCTCTACTATAACTTATATATACTTATATTTTGCATACTATTTTACATACCCTCTCATAGAAAGTTTTCTGCCGCTCTAGGAAAGTGATCAATTCGAGAGTGAGATTTGCTAAGAAAGCATGCCTGACTTCACAGCATTTGTAATTTTCCGTAAGTTTTCGACAGTCACAATTTTATATATATATATACAACCTTGAAACCAATATAATCTAACCCAACGCCCAAATTTAAAATCTTATTTATAGAAGTTACATTTGTATTGTGCGCTGTGCTGCTGGGTGTATTGTCGCTACATGACTTTAAGTTACTAAATAACAATGGAAGTGTGTAGCTAGAAGGCAGTCAACATTCCCCCAAGAAATATGCCACTAAAAATTCTGTATTACCTTGTTAAGTAGTGGAAGTGCTGTGCGTCAGACATTAATTTTTCAAGCCGTCATCTCACTTTAAGACATCATGATGATGATGCACCTACTTTTGCTTGAAGTATTTATGCTTTTGCTTTCCATGACGCTTTCTATAGGAAGTCAGTATACCGGGAAGCGCCGGCGGCCAAATAAGTATGTAAATAAATTAAAAATTCAGCAACGAAAGTGTAACACTAACACAAAATGCTGGAAATATCTGCATAGTTATGTATGTGTATAGGTATAGGACATAAGATACAATAACAAAGGGGTCTACAAGTGAGCACTAATGCTGCAACTCTGAAGGCTATAAGAACAACAACAATAATTTGCCAGCTCCTACAAGTGGGTAAATATTCATACTTTAGAAGCACTTTGCAAGAGCGCAGCAGCAGCATTTCAAGCAATACTAATAATTAAAGCATCTAAAAAGCGCACGTACACACTTGCTTGCTCATAGACGCACCCAGGGCCGGCGGTGCTGATGTAAATGTTGGCAAATATAGCGAGCGACACTCTCACGCTGCGTTGTAACATTTATGACGGTGCTAACGGCAAACAGCGGCAACAACTACAAGCGCACTAAAGTATATACATACATACTTATATATTTATGTATATTTTTATATAACGACTTGAATGCACCAATACTTACAAACTTAAGTAAGTGTGTGTATGTGGCGTGTTTACATTTTATGAAGCTGTGAAACATTAAAAAATTTACTTCCTAGTTTTGGTTTGTCATCACTGCTGCAGCTCTTACAGCTTTTCACTTCTATCGCAGCTGCTCTGTCAGCGCCATTGTCGCCATTGAAGTTTTCCTTACCGCTTTTACGGCAAGCGATTTTTATGTGGGCGGGAAAGCTGGACATACGACAGAAAATATGTGAAATGAATATCTTCATGCATATGTATCTGTGCATCCTGTTTGTGTGTGGCTGGCAGTAGGTGAACGGTGCCTGTAGCAGCGTTGCTTTTATTTGCATTATGTCTCCGTTCTGTTTTCTGCTACGCATAAAGTAAACAATGGAAAAAGCAGTAGAAGGAGAATTGTGAGTAGACGCGTCCATATATCAAGAATATTCAGCTGAAAAGGCAGGCGTAAACCAAAGTAGGAAGCACGACTAAAGCAGGAAAGCCAGTGGCAGGAACAACATGCTGTTGGAAGTGTCACCGCTTTTTGTGACTTGCAAAATGCTATAACTTTCATCTGCTTTTAACCTGCTGCCATTAATGGAGAATTGAACGCTACCCCACAAGTTTGGGAAATGGTTTAACGGAGGCATTGCATGAAAATATAAAAATATAAATATATGACATTTAATTGTATTTGGAAATACAGTAGTTTTAGTGAAAAATGAAATAAGAAGTAAGGAAGGGCTAAGTGCGAGTATAACCGAACATTTTATACTCTTGCCACATGACAGGATTAAAGTCAGGGATGTACCTTCAAGTACCTAAGATTTGTTAGCTCTTAGCACAAATATGCACCGTTTTAAGAAAAACATTATATTAAGATAACTCATATATTGGGTGATGTACATACATGTACATAGGCATACTACTATCAGGACAGGATTCTCTTGGAATTTCAGTTGTATTATTATTATCGCACACATTGACCGATATTTTCAATTTATTATATTTAATAAAATATATGCACTGTGTCCACATATTGAGTACCTAGGGCTTTTGGATTCGATTTAAACAAATTTTAGTAATAAGGTGGCATATCTCAAATGTTAACTATTCATAATTGATTTGAATGCCACCTACCAAATTTGGATGCAATCAGTCTGTGATTTCATCAAAAAGTCCAATTTTTTCCCTGGCTCCTACAACGTCCTCCCATACCATTTCGTGGGTAAAATTTAATGACTCCGGTGGTTTTAGATACTGATTTATCGAGCTTTTAGTATATTACAGCAGTATCGTTATATAGGGAGTGAGACGGGTTGTCATCCTATTTCATTGATTTTCATCATCGGACAGACAGTCACCAGGATTTCACTAGTCTAGGGATCTTGATCATTTATATATATATATACATATATACATGTATACATATACACACACTATATCTGTAGGTGAACAAAACAATCATATTCTGCAGCAACATGTTGCAAAGTATAAAAATGTTGCGAAAGAATTAAATATCCATTATTCCATAAAATTGCGAATAAACTACAATAAAATTTGGTTTATTAAATGCCATTAACTTAGACTTAGTTTTATAGCTACATTTTCACACGAGATAAAATTATACAATTTTGAAAACATCTTCATAGTGATACTTGTATTAATGTGATATTTACTCGACCGAATAGGCTAAATTTAATATATTGAGATTCAGACCAAGCTACATACCAATTCCATATATTGAGGGAAGAGAAAGGGACGGACTTATTGCATTAATTTTGGAATTGTTCAAATATACCCAAGAGCATATTTTGACGCAATTTTATTTATAAATAATACCCACTTACCGACATATTCGGCATAAAACTGCCCCCAAAGTTTCATTAAGGTTTCTAACATACAATCACCAATCTATATGGCGGATTTTCAAAAGTCGTCATATTTGGTATATGGGGTTAAGTGAAGTTTTCGCCTATTTTCTGTATTTTATGCACAAAGATGCACTGGTACGAGTGAAACACGCTCTCTCACTATGATTGAGGTAACTCATATATTGGCCGACCTATGCGTTATAAAGTCATCCAAAAGTTTGAAAATCATTATGTTGGGTATAAAAAGGCTATGTTAAATTCTTGTCGATAATTTGCCGAAAAAAGTTTGTATCGGGTGATTTTTTTGAGGTTAGGATTTTCATGCATTAGTATTTGACAGATCACGTGGGATTTCAGACATGGTGTCAAAGAGAAAGATGCTCAGTATGCTTTGACATTTCATCATGAGTAGACTTAATAACGAGCAACGCTTGCAAATCATTGAATTTTTTTACCAAAATCAGTGTTCGGTTCGAAATGTGTTTCGCGCTTTACGTCCGATTTATGGTCTACAAATTTTGTTCAGCGATGAGGCTCATTTCTGGTTGAATGGCTACGTAAATAAGCAAAATTGCCGCATTTGGGGTGAAGAGCAACCAGAAGCCGTTCAAGAACTGCCCATGCATCCCGAAAAATGCACTGTTTGGTGGGGTTTGTACGCTGGTGGAATCATTGGACCGTATATTTTTCAAAGATCTCTGGACGCAACGTTACGGTATGGCGATCACACTATCGTTCGATGCTAACAAACTTTTTCCATGCGAAAAAAAATGGAAGAACTGAGTTTAATTGAATGACTATGTGGTTTAAGAAAACAAGAATATGCACGGCAAACTAGACCGCTTTGGGATAAGTTATGGCCATTTTGAGGGAAACCGAGGCGGAGAACAATTCATTCTGAATAAATGGATCTTATCAGTTGGCCACCAAATCATGCGATTTAACGCCTTTAGACTATTTTTTATGGGGCTACGTCAAGTATATCTAAGAAAAACCAGCAACTATTCCAGCTTTAGTTTTCGAAGAAATTCGAGCTACTTAACGGGGCGAAATGCTTTAAAGGCCCAAAAAACATCCGAATGGATCACACCTTAAGACGCAGCCGCGGTCAACATTTTAAATGAAATTTCTTCAAAAAGCAATGATGAAACCAATCTAACGGATAATAAAGAACCGATGAGATTTTGCAAAATGCGTTTTTTTTAAAAAAAAAGTTATCAAGCTCTTAAAAAATCACCCGATACATACAATTTTTCGTTTCTTTTGGTTATCTTGTCAAAATCGCAAAGAGGACAAAATCCCTAAAATGTCCGAACTGGTATATCTATACAGGCTATGTTTAACATTTCTATTTAGAAGGAATAATGAAACTGAATTAAAATATTTTAATTTTTTTCTTGACATATCAAGTTTTTACTGTTTTTTAATTGAAATATATATTTGTTATGAGTAATGTGTATATAAAACAAATTATTAGTTATTGAGCCATCCTGAACCAGATAAACCTAAATAAATCATACAATATCCCCTCATTAAGATTCCAATATTCACTTTCATCTATACCGATAAGTCCAAATGGACTGCGTGTAATGACTCTAAGGATCTTGACATCTCTCTCCCCCCTCTCTTTACCTCTATCCGGCTGCCACACTCATACAGCTTGCTCACTCACCTTCCATGCGAAAAAACTAAATGTAAAGAAAGCCTGTGTAGTTTAATTGAATAACTACGGAAGGATATAGAAAACAAGAATATGCACGGCAAACTAGACCGCTTTGGGATAAGTTAGGAACCTCTTTCGACGAATCCGAGGCGGAGTTAATACCATGCTTTATATCCATTTTGAATAAATAAATCTTATCAGATGGGAATCAATAACCAACTGCTGGATAACACATCTGATATGGTCCAAGTATATCAAGACTAAAACCAGGAATAGTATACTAGTTTTCAGACTTAGAGCTACTATAACGGGGCACTGCTTTATCAGAGGATCATAAAACATCCAATAGGCATCACACCTTAAGTAGCTGTTTACAAGAGGTAGTTACATTTTGAGCACTAATTTTTTTGAGCGCAATGATGAAACGAGATGGCAGGATAATAAATATCATACGAGAGTGCATCAAAATGGCGCAACCACCACTAATTGAGTCCAGGGTGGCTGCACTTCTTGTATAACAGTTTTATTTACCAAACGGTTGTATGTTTCACCTAAAACTAATTGAAACAGATATATGAACAAGTAAGGAAGGACTAAGTTCGGGTGTCACCGAACATTTTATACTCTCGTACGATTAAGTGATAATCGAGATTTTATTATCAGTCATTTACATATTTTTACAATACCGTATTTGTGTAAAGTTTTATTCCGCTATCATCATTGGTTCCTAATGTATATACTCGTATTATACAGAAAAGGCATCAGATGGAATTCAAAATAGCGTTATATTGGAAAAAGGCGTGGTTGTCAACCGATTTCACCAATATTTTGTACATGTCATCAGGGTGTTAGGAAAATACTACATACCGAATTTCATTGAAATCGAGGTTTGACAACTTTTTTTTCCATTTTTCTAATTTTTTTTCTGAACCATCAACATCTCAAGAATATTGTGTGAAAGTTTTAGGTCATTCGGAGATAAACTAACTAAGTTACAGCAGGCTGAACAACGGTACCTCCAGCTACCTGCGCTGAGTGTACAAAACTTTGAATCGATTTTCCTAAATATGTCATTTTTAAAGTCGGTGACCAGCCTACAGAAAAAACTACTGCATCGATCGTTGTGAAATTTTGTACAAATGTTCTACATATACATAGCTCTCGAATGACGTCGAGTTTTTCCAAAAATTTTAATTTTTAAGAATTTTACAATAACAAATAAATCGATTTTTTCGTCTAAAATCGTCATTTTGGCTTGAAAATGGTACCAAAAATTGAAAAATTGAAAAATTAAAAAAAAACTCGACGTTAATTGAAAGATAAACTAATAAACTAAAGAAAGCATTTTGATTTGTTGATTTCGGATGATCCAGTGATGCTGTAGGTTCGCTCACCGTCCAACAATTTTTTTTCGAGGTGCCTGCAGAGATCGGCTATAAATCCGTTATTCCTCGCTATTTTTCGATAAAACTTTTTTTAAGTATCCTTCAAATGTTTTACTTTCATATAATAATAAGTAAAATAAACCTACAGCAATAATATTTTCTAAAAAAATTCACGAAAAAGGTCTTTTTTCGACGAAACAAACCTTACCCCCCCTTAAACAAGATTCCTTCCTTCGGTAAAGAACTTTTTTTTAACTACAATTGACAGGTGCTGCTAACCTAACTGCGAAAACAGCCTTAAATTTGTTATTTTTTTCCATTGACTTCTATTAGAATAAAAATATTCAAAACTAAACCTCAATTACAATTCCCTTGATTCGAATACCAACAAAAACGTTTTCGCCCATATTCGTAAATGAAATTTTCACTGTATTGAATAGTTTATTATGTGAATATTAGAATGAAATATATACCACAGCAACGCGTGGTCTAGTATGTATTTAAATTATCAGGATGACGAGACGAGTTGAAATTCTGGTAACTGCCTGTCCGACCGTCCGTCCATTCGTGCAAGCTGTAACTTCAATAAAAATTGAAGTCTTTTGATAAAACTTGGTATGCACGTTCCTTGGCTAAAAAGTAAGAGGAAGAGTTCGTAGATGAGCGCAATCGGAAGAAAACGAAACCGAAAACTTTTAAAGTAGGTATCATAACTAAATACTAATATAAGATATAAAAATCTAATTTGGCACGGAGGATCGAGGTAGCAAAAGGGCGCTTCTACTTTGACTAACTTCCATAATCTCCCATATACCTAATACAACGATTTTCAAACTTCCAGTGACTTAATACAACATATACCATCCAATATGTGAGTTATCTCAATAAAGTTGAAAGAGTGACTTTCTCTTACAACGGTGCATCTTGGTGCATAGCATGAAGAAAATCGGGGAAAGTTAGCCCTAGACCTCATATAACTAACAAGCCTTATGTACCTGTTGGTACTTTCCAAGTTTCAAGATTATGAAATGTTTGGTTACAACTGAACTTAGTATTTCCTTATGTTTTAGAAAATATTTTATTTCGCTCTTCATGTGCATGCATACAAGTATATACATACGTACTAACTCCTACAAACGCGCATAGCTATATACATATATAGAGAAAGTCTCTTTTTTCCATTCCTGGCCTGCTATTTTTTAGGCGGACGCTCTTTGTGGACTATACGTATGTATGTATGTTCGCCAGACTGCCTTCTGTGTTTTATATTTATACATGCTGGTTGTTGTTGCTTTCATATGTATGTACATATGTGCGCCGCTTTTTGAGACTGCGTGGCTCTGCCAAGCGAAATGTTAAATTGCGCCTACAGCAAAGACAACTTTAATAAATGTGTACTCGTACATAAATATAAACATGTGTGCGCCGAAGGTTCGGGGTATTTATATTGAAATACTAACATATGCAAAAATAAATGAGTAGGTGTGTGTGAGTTTCCTTGTTTATACTTACATTTTATGCTCATACATTTTTATTGCTGTAAGTCCCCTCGCGCGTGTTTGTGTTATAAATTGCTCACAAAAGGGGGTTAAATGTAGAGGTAATTATGTGGTTCAAATGAGCAATTTTCGCTAGTCTCTAAATGTTGAAAAGAAAAAAAGTTCTAGAGATTTTTTCCAAGAATATCAACAAAAAACTGTTGAATTTTGTGATGCTGTTTGAGGTTTTTATATGCAGTATAAATTTATAAATAACGTTTACCATTATATTCTATTTAAAGTGATTTAAACTTTTAGCTTTACTTAAAGCATTTATAAATGCTTATTTTATTTAACTTTAATTTGTATTTAAGCAAATTAAAGAATTAAACCAAAAACGAAAAAAAATATAAAATACTGTAATAGTTTTTTTAGCCTTAAACACAGGATAGTGGATTTCAAAAATCTTTATTTGGTTATCCGTTTAAAAAAAATTTTGATTTTTTGGATGAGCATAATATGTTGATTTGTAAAATAAATACTTTATAACATAACCTGTGTTTTTGTGTGTTTATTTTCACCATGATTAAGGCAGAATTTTACTCATCGCCTTTAAATTCATGTACTCAAATTTTACTAAGAATTTTTGTCCAATTTCTAAAGTGTTGTCTTATCGCGAATTTTCATCAGCCGCAAGGAAACTTATTAAAAATCTTAATGAACCAGCTAATAGGCTATGCACAAGCGAGTTCAGCACACACGTAATCGTATATATTAATGTTTACTCTCCTGTATATAAAAGTAATTATATTCACTTTACTTCCATACCAAAAATGTTTTTCAACACCATAATTTCTATCTACATAAATATGTATATAACGCGCTTATGTGCATGTTTCCGGTTCATTACTGCACAAAGCTGTGATTATATTCATTTCCGTCACATCTTTGTTGTTTTTCTTCACGCTCGTATGTGGAGTAATTTCTGCTTGGCTCTGTGCCACCGTTGCGCAATAATTGTTGCAATGCCTTTGATGCTCATTCTATTTAGGAGCTATTTCTTTTCATTTGATATAATAGAAGTAAGCACAGGAATTGAATTTTATAGATTCTATTAAATATTGTTCTAGTTATATCAGCCGTAAAGAGGAAATTGTAACAGATATATACATATGTTATTGTTGTACAGAGAAGACGAAAATTTATTACACTTGCGCTAATTTTCATTTTACACTTTAGAAGGGACAAGTATTACCAATTTAAGCTTAATTATTTAGTAAAGCGATTATGAACTTAAATTTGCATAAATTTTTGTTAAAATAAAATATGAATAAAATATTATATCATATATAAATTTTTATGCTGCGGAAATTTCATACATTTCAACTTTTAAATTTTTCCAAGTTTTATAGGTTTTTGAGTTCGCTTAGGCGTATACGCAACATTTTCATTCGGGTGAAATTTTGGGAGATATGCATAAATTGCTTGCTGAGCTGCGGAAACAAGACAATCGTTCAAATATCTATGGTATCACCTACACCATACAATCCATTATAACCTAATCTCTCCGGACAAATCTTCTAGATGTTAAGAAAGGGCTTTATAGGCGCCGCTCGACTCGTAATACAAGTATTAAAGCACGGTTCACACCAAATCGGTACGCCATCTAGCGGCTCCTGTCGAATAACTAATCACCGAACGCAACCCATTTTCAAATATGTTTTTGACAATTATGATACCGTTATCTGGTCAAAGTTTTTTTTGCGCCGTAATTTTTTACGTGATGTAAGTTGTAAATCGAAAACTAATTGTGCACAAAATGATAGAAAATCCATCTTGGTCCTTTTCGAAAATTGCAAATGTTCTGAAATTACCAAAAAGAACCGTATGCAATGTAAAGAAACGATATAAAACAACTTTAAGTTATGAGATAGTAAAAAAAGTGGTAATAAATTCGTTTGCAAAGACTCGAATATGAAAAATCGAATATTAAGGTCAATTAAAAATAATAAAGATTTAAAACTAGCAAGAGCTTAGCGAGACGAATACGCACAAATGCGGGGTTAGTTGCCTATCATGCCACGAAACATCCCAACAGATAGGAGAAAAGTTATTGTGCGGCAAAATCTCGTACTCCTTTGCCATACCAACTGAAAAGGATGTAAACTTATGGCCGACGGAACTTACATTAAATTGGATTTTAAACAGCTTCCTGGTCCAAAATTGTAATGTTCCAATATTAGTGGTAATGTGGCCCCAAAATTTAAATACGAAAAAATTGACATATTCGGGAAAAAGGCAAAGGTATGGCAAGCGATTTGTAGCTGTGGCCTTAAGAGGTGCGCTCTTCGTCACATCGTTAAAAATTGCCACCAATTTATACTTGAAAGAATGCTTGCCATTTTTTTAGCACCATCGGACACCTTTAAAATTTTGGCTAGATTTAACCACATGCCATTATTCGAAAACTGTAATTCAGTGGTACAAAGATAAGGGCATCGATTTCGCTTCAAAGGACATGAACAATTGAAAAATATATATTAAGAAAAACATCAAGTAGCGCAAAAGACAATGGTTCAAGAGCTCGCAAATATATTTATTCGAAATAGCGATAAGTAATTATACATTTGATATTATCTGAAAGGTGAATGAGTACGTTTGCGTTTGGTTTATTACTTTTAACAAAACGGCTTTTACTTATTGAAATATGTGAACAAAAATGTGTACTGAGTTTGTGTGAACCATGCTTCATCTTTACATTCCTACATTTCTGTGCGGAAATAGTCGAAATCTGACAAAAGCTTACTTCTTATATAGTATAACGCAATTTTAAATTTCAACTGTTTCTTTAGTTTTCCAGTATATGAATCAATAACGGCATAAAACTTTGAACGAATAGTGTCTTTGAAGTGAGACACCTTGTGACCAAAAATTGTCTAAATTTCAGAACCATTCAAACCCAGATACAGAATAGCTTAGAAATTCAGAGAAAATCCTTTTCTGACAATAGCTTGTATGTTGAAAATGGGTTAAATCTGGTCGATGCTTCCCTTAGCCGGCATATAACTAATATATTAGAAAAATTTTCGACAGTCCAATTGACTTTAAACCGTTTAGATTGGTTAAAGAGTGTGATATTTTAGTGAAGTTTAGTTTTCGATAAAGGAATGTAAAATATAGTTTTAAAACTAATTTAACCTATGACCTAACAAAACAACTTATTGAAAAACCAAATTTGATCGTTATTCATTCACGATTTCGTCGAACAATGAATGTTACAATTTATCAACATTTTTAAAGTAAAGTTTTGGTACTTTATATTTAAAATTACATATTTCCCCGGCTTTGGTCCCTGCAAGTCGGTTGTCAAGGTTATTGCATCTGTATTTTGGGATGCAAATGGAATGATTTTTATTGACTTCCTTACAAAAGGAAGGACCATCAAACAGCATTTATTATATAGCGTTATTGGACCGTTTGAAGGACGAAAGCCCCGAGAAATGGCCGCATTTAAAGAAAAATAAAATGCTGTTTTATCAAGACAATGAACTGTGTCATAAGACAGTCAAAACAATGGCAAATATCTATGAATTGAAGTTCGAACTGTTGCCGCGTCCACCGTATTCTCTAGATCTGGTTCCAGCGACTACTTTCTGTTCTCAGATTTCAAAAGAATGCTGGGAAGAAATTTTCGTTCAATGAAAGGTGATCACCGAAACCGAGGCCTATTTGGAAATTGTACTACAACAAGTAGGGAAAAGCAAAAAAAATTTTATACTATTGCAACTTGTAGGAATCAAAGCAGGGAAATACCTTAATTTGTGAAACACCAATAATGATGTTAATGATAATAATGTGGCGGCTGGGTCAAGTTTTCGCCCCATTTTATCCATTTTAGGAACAAAGATTATCATTGTTATCAGTAAAATACGCTCTTTCATTTTCGTAGAGATGACTTACACGCTGGCCGATATATGTGGTATATGGTAAGGTCACTTGGAAGTGCGAAAATCGTTGTATTAGGTATATTACCCATTTTTGACACACAGACATACCACTTCAGGAAAGGATTGTCCCTGAATTTTGCATTGACCGATAGTTACTGTAGCCAACTGGAGTCCAAATATTGTTACCTACAGGTTTGAATAGTTTTCGTTGGATGTGGTTAATTTTTAGTCATAAAGTGGCATGCTCTAAAAGCATTATTCGTAAAAAAATGTATCCTGTTATATTAAATGCTCTTTGATTTGTACATTCGGTAGAGAAAGAATCAGATGAAACTTAAATTTTGTCATATGGGAAGTAGGCGTGGTTGCATTCCAATTTCGCCCATTTTCACTCTGCTAGATGGAAGCTGTCAGGCGGGTCATGAGATATGTGACTTCACCAAAAGGGGCGGTGCCATGACTACCGTCCAGTTTTTACCTTGGATCCTATTAAACCTTCTCATACGCTTATTTCTTGCGTATTTAGTTATTGATTTATCGTACTTTTAGTAGTTTTTATTAAAACCGTTATAAGGGGAGTGGACAAAATTATCTTCCGATTTCATCCACTTTTACAGTGTCGGTAGAGGCGTTTAAGTGATTTTTTCTGAGTTTCTTTAATTTTTTGTAGCTTAAATAGTTTAGAAGCTATTTACACTAAACAAAATAGAGGGAAGGCCCACCACCACTTTTCAAAATATTTTGCCCAGATCTGCCCCTTCTACTGTTATCCCCTGTGCCAAATGACAGTTTTATATCATAATAGCGTTTTGTGGACGCTGCCCGATTACGCACATCCCCTCCTTACTTTTTTGCCAAGGAACATATGTACCAAGTTTAATCAAGATTTCTCAATTTTTACTCAAGTTATAGCTTGAATGAACGGACGGACGGTCAGACAGACAGTCAACAAATTTCAACTCGTTTTGTCATCCTGATCATTTATATACACATAATCATATATCACTTTTCAAGTATATTAAATAAAAATAAAATTTTTCAAAAAAATGTGCTTTACTTTGGTGGACCGGGTACTTTTTAATTCACCTTTAAGTTGTAAACGCTTACCATGTTTTTCTGCTTTGTTGGTGAATTCTGGGTCAGAGGAGTTATGATATTTTCACTTTCTATTAATGCAAAAGTGATCAACTTTTGCTTACCATACATTTATTATATACATACATACATATTTTTTGGTAGAACTAACCATCTATTATACTGTCATTTTATTTTACTGCGATATAAAGTTTAGTTGAAATAATTGCTATATATTTGGCGTTGAGTAGCAGTGAAATTAATTTAACTTAAAGTAAATACTGAATAGCAAAAAAATACACGAAGCAAAGGAGAATGCTAAAAATGTATAAAATTGCATTTAAAAGGTAAATTATGAGCGCTTAAAAATTGGCAAAGCGTAAAATGTTTTTACTCGAGCTTTCGGAAGTTACAGCGCTTACCAAATCTGCTTTGAGCCTGCTGGTCCATTGGGTGTACCAAGCGCTTGACAGACACACTCACAACAACAAAAAAGAAAAAGTCAGCCAGAGCTGAGCGGCAATAAAACATAAACTGAAATGGGGAAATTGGCAACAATAACAATGCAAAACACGTAATGTAATGTACTTTGGCGTGTACGAAAGCGTCGAAAAAAACTTTTTATCTTTTTAGGTCAAATTTGGCTAAAATTTGTGTTCGTAGCGCGTCGACCGACTCTTTTGTGATGCTGTCCTTTTCTATTACAACATTATACTAAAGTACTTGTGCTGAAGCTGTGCATCGCTATGTACAAGTTAACACATAAATACATATGTACAAAATTGTTTTATATATAACTTTACAACTCTGCTCGGTAGTTAAAATAGTTGCTGCTATTTTTGTATTTGTAAGAGTCTCTTTTTGTTGCGCTCCTAGTTCACAATGACCACTTAATTTGTCCTTCGCTGCCGCACATCTACATAAAGACCCACAAAACACACACACACTTAGATAAGCTGTGTGTGCAACGCTAAATACTGTTGGAAAATTGCACACTTTTGCAAGAGAAAATTATTCAGTTGTGAATCAGCGAGGCGCTGCTGTGAAGACATTGGTGGCAGCTGCCAGCGAACAATACTATTCTTTTTGGCGTGTGTATGTATGTGTTATGGTATGTAGCAAGTAGTTTGGTTGAGTTTATGTTGTGCGATGCCAACAAAAAGTAATTAATAAACTTTGTTTGCATAATTGAACCGCAGCTTTTTGAGCGCCTCGCGGTTCGTTTTGGTTCCATTGGCAAGCGGTTGGCGAAAACAGAGCAGTGAATTTGTGGAGGTGCTCCCTATTAACACTAGGAGTACACAAATAAAAAGTAAACTCAATTTTCAACGAAATGATGCACCGTTTGTAAATTTTAAAGAATTGAAATGAGGGGTTTATATATAGATAAGACAAAGAAATGGATACACATACCTATTTGTGACTTAAAAAAAAATGGCAACCAACTAAAAACTTTTTATAAAAATTTGAAGGGAACGTTATAAATTGAAAATCTTTTCGCTTGACTTTGACCCACACAAACGTCATTATACAAGATTTGTAATAAACATACAATGAGCATTCCAATGTAAACAGGACTGAAAAACAAAAAACAGATCAAATGTTTTTTTGGCAAAATCAATTTACTTTATTGAAGATAGTCTCCTTCTGCTTGAATACAGCTTTTTACACCTGCCAAAAGCATGTCGAACGAGTGTTTTAGCTCTTTGGCCGGTATGGCCGCCAATATGCCGGTGCTAGCCTTTTGAATGGCCTCTCCGTCTGCATAACGCTTCCTTTCATGGGCAAATGCATTTTTCCGAAAAGAAAGAAGTCGCCCGGTGCCATATCAGGTGAATATGGGGAGTGGTTAATGGTTAAAATGTGAGTTTTGGTCACATAATCGTCCTTCGAATGTTGGATTCTGAGCAATTTTTGGTCTTCAGTCAATTTGTGCTGAACAAACCGTGCACACACTTTTCGCAAGCCCAAATGTTCGGTCAAATTGCGATAAATCGATGTTCTGGAGATGTTCAATTCCATTTTCATGAGTTTCAATGATGATTTCGGCTTTTTTTTAGATGAATTCAGGCAGTTTCTATGGAATTTCCGTTGATCACGGATTTTGATTGGGCCACATGTTGATCGTTATTTATATCTTCACGACCACTTTGAAAACGTAAAACGTAAAAGTTTTACCAATTTTAAAACAAAATTTATTGTTGGCTCTTTGTTCGAAGCTCATTTTCGCACCGATAACACAAACATACTGACACTTAAAACGCAATAACTTCACTTCCAATCAATGAAATGCCATGAAATTCTCACTGGACTATCGATAAAAATAGCAGATTCTAACGCACCAGTCGACATATAGATGGCTCCACCAGGCGGTCCTGTTTACTTTGGAACCCACCTTGTAATATGTACAAAATATATTTTCAATAATTTTTTTTTTAAATTTTTCTATAAATGCGGGTTGAGAGGGGCTGTCTTTCTTGGCTTCTCTATACTCCAACTTAAAAAATTCTGAAATTATTAGAATCATAAAAGAACTTAATCCAAAAAGGCGCCAGTGCATGATAATATTACCCCAAAAATGCTAATTGAGTTACCAAATGTTGCTATAGACGTGCTCTCTTTGCTCTTCAATGCAATACTGAGTTTCGGATACTGTACAATTTTATGGAAAAAGTCGCAGATTAACTTGATAGATAAACTCGGGAAAGACATAACACAGCCGTGTTCGTACAGACCAATAAGTCTTCTACCCTGCATTTCCAAAATATTTGAAAAAGTGTTACTACCAAAATGTCTCCTTTCCTCCACGAAAATAATATAATACCTACGCACCAATTCGGATTTCATGAAAAACATAGTTCGATAGAGCAAGTAAATAGAATTACTAACGAAACAAGAAAAGCATTTGAGAACAGAGAGTACTGTGCAGCTATATTTCTGGCGGAGCATTTAAGTTCTATCGAAGAATGGCTAGCGAACTGGCCTAAATATGAATGAACAGAAGTGTAAGCATATTACATTTTCGTTAAGACCAAAAATGTGCCGGCAGTAAAAATGAACAATATTTTAGTACCCCAAGCGAACGAAGTAACTTATCTTGGTATTCACCTAGATAGGAGACTTACGTGGAGAGAACATTTATCTAGTAAAATAACTTGCATGAAAATAAGAGCTGCAAATTTAAATTGGCCTTCAAATAAAAACATTAAACTAAGCATAGACAACAAAGTGCTTTTATATAATGCGGTCATAAAACCGATGATGTATGACATGATGTGTGGCATATAACTGTGGGGTATGACCTGTGCAACTAATATTGATATTATAAAAAGGTTCCAATCGAAAATGTTAGGAACAATCACGTGTACTCCATGGTACATGCATAATGAAAATATCCATATCCTTGGTATTCCTATGCTAGAGAAATAAGTAGAGGATAGTATAATGAAATATATAGCTAATGCTTTAGTACATTCCTATGTATGATCAAAAACACCTTCAAAGAAGAGATATGTATGCCTGCGTACTAAATAGCAATTTATAACTAAAACAGTTCAATCACTTGCTTGAGCTTCTCCAGCTTTTAAATATATTTAACATACTACATTATAGCTTATTGTTAGGCTTTAAAAAAACAAAAAGCAGGTTCAATAAATAAAGAAATATTGCAAAAGAAAACTTAAAAGATGTTAGGTAGTTAGGATGGAATAAGGCATTTTGTAATCCACTGAGTTTCTGAACACGGCTAACTTGTTACAACTTGGGATCACAATAGGTCTAATGTGGACTGTCCTAAATTCGGGCGTTCAAGCAACCAACCAATGAATGTTGATGGGATATGATTTGAAATGAAGTTTCGCAATTTTTGCTATGCATTTTGCATTGTTAGATGTAATAAAGTAAGTTCTGTCGATCTCAGGATTTCGTTTTCTAAGCTCCAGCTCCACCAATTATATTCGATGTGTTAGTTAATCGTAGTTAAGGTTTCCGGACGGCTGTAGACTAAAAAAAAATATATATAAATGCCGTTTTGTTGAAGAATGCAAGTTATGTGATATCTAGTAATCTGGTAACCTTCCAGAGTTTAACTCCTAGTAATAATAGTAGAAGAAAATAATATAATTAACAATTCTTTTAGAGAGGACTTTGTAAGCGGAATGAACTTCTACCATCTTTGTTGCAAAAAAAAACAAAAAATACAATAAAATTGGACTAACAACCATAAAAGTTACAAGAACACAGTTCACAGAATTTCAAAATGTATTTGGATTCAAAACCATATTTCTGCTGAACTCGCAGCAAAGTAATGTTTGCGTTAGCTAAGTGAATGCGTGCCAAAGTCAGTCAGCAGTGAATGAATGACGATTATTCCGTTAGTTTCGAGGAAGCCACCACAAACCAGACGGCGCCAGTGTAATTCAACTTGTTTGCAGTGATCATTTTGCGTGTTGCTTTAAAAAAATGTTTTTTTTTTATTAAAGTATTGTAATAAAGTTATAGTTACATTTCATTCATATAGCAACTAGTGAAAAATGTAAATTAACAAGCAATATTTTTTTAAAAAGTAAACTTTGTTTTAAAAATTAAAGATTATAATATTTGTTATTTGCTTAGAAGGTCATGAAACGTTGTTTTTTTGAGTATGTGTTGATTGTGGAATGTTGAGATATAAATCCAAATTTATTAATTGGTATAAGGTATTTTTCTTCAATTATGTTCTGAAGTCTTCTTATAGTTACAGATCCAGGTAGCTTGGAGAAAACAGGCAACAGTGAGATTGGAAGATATGACGAGGACTCATGTGGGATTTTGCCATGTTTTTGTACCATAATGATTTCAGATACCTTCCATGATAATGGACGCATCTGAGATTTAAGCAAGCATTTATTGTCAATGTAATCTTCGTTAATGATATTTTTACTTTTTCTTTATTTGTACTTCTTTATTTGTTGCTGGTTGGATTTCATCTACGTATTTCGATCCATTCAGCTGCGGTAAAGTGCCATAGAACACAAAAAACTAAAGGTTTTAGTTAGTTTCTATGAACGGAGTTTAGAAGAAGTAAGACTTTCGCTTTTTCTTCTTCGCTTTTGGTCCAGGATCTCTTTGGCTTTCTGAGGGGTGTATTCGACAATATTAGTTTTCTTACATTTCTTACAGCTTTCCAAAGGGAAAAACTGTATTTTGTTTGGCGCTAGTTTTCTCTTTTTTTATGAGATCTGAAATGCTTGGTGGATAAAGTATAAAGTTTTTTTTTAATATGAGTACTTTTCCAGGCCGATTCTTCAATAGTTATCGTAAATATATGAACTTCATCTTCTAAAATATCTTGAGTTTATATGTATTTACTTTAAAATCAAAAGTTTTGTCGAGAATAACTTTGTAATACTCCCAAACCGTATGTCTATTAGAAAGATAAGGCGGTATGTCGATTCCTTTTTGATGGTCTTTTAGGATAAGATATACTATATATATATTTTCCATGGTAATGAAGGTCTTGGTATATATCGAGTGATAAAAAAGTCGACCACGTCAAGTAATGTTCTTACGCCGGAAGGCCAGTAAGTCAGCTTACCAGTATACATGGATTCATTCAGATTTTTTTCTATGTTTAAGCAAGCCATTTGCATACGAGGTCATAATTTGAATGGGTTTAATTTTTGTGCCTTATTTTCTATTTTCTGTTGTTCTAGTTGACGTTCGTGGGTGAGTCTATTTTGCTCGTCCAGCTTATTAAGCTTGTTGAGAATTAACGAGAAATTACCGGCAATATCACACATGTTTCGTTTACAGACATTTGTTGTTGAACTTGGTTAGTACCTTTAGTTATGCTGGCAAATGAGGGTTCTGCAGATTGCTAGCTTACATTAGTAACTTCCTTCTGAGGAGCAGTTGAAGCGGTTGTACTTAAGAGTTTTGGTAGATGGTTTTGTTCCTTATTTTTCTCGGTCATGTTTTTAATTTTCAAGTTGTTTTGCCACTTCGTGTGGCATATATACATAGTTCGCAGGGTGATTCTGAATGCAGCTACAGCACTGTGGCGTTAGTTTGGCTGGTTTTGTGCAGGTTAGAGTTGTATGATTTTCGACGCACTTCACACACCTTGGTGGCTTACAACAATAGTTTCCAGTGTGACTGAACGTATGACAGAATTTACACTGCAGCACAATATGAGTGATTAAGGTCTTTTACCATTACGCTTACTTCACTCGCTTGCTTGTCCTCGTACGAGTACCAGGAAATTTGCGATTCGTTTAATTTCCTTGTGAGTTTTCTACAGTCTGAACTATCTGCGTTTATCAGGGAACGCATCAAGATTAAAATTTTCTGATACAATTGGCCGAGTGAGCGTGGATATCGCTGCTTTAAACTATTCTAAATTTTTACTCTGGGGAACCTCCTCACTGCCTTCTCCAAATATTTTTCATTTGAAATTAAGGCGTGTTTCAAGTATACAAAATTAAGAATAATAATACCTCTGCCCTATTTTATAAACCGTTATGTGCAATGTGCGATTTAACTCCAAGTTTACATAACTTCTCTTCTGAAATATTGAAGTGATAATACTTAAAAACTCCTAATTCTACAAAAACGGCGAAATATCGTAAAGTTGTAAGTTGGAAATCAAGTTGCGCAGTCACGAGCTCTTTCCATACTTATTCTTGTTTTGCTGCCAAAAGTGGCTGACGATGTGTTCCGCATCCGAAATGACACAGTAAAGTTTGGTTAAACAAAACGCCCACACTTAACAAGTCTATGCACGCACACACTTAACTCTGCATATTTGTATGAATTTGTGTGCGATTAATATGTAAAGCAGAAGCGTAATATTGCTCTGCGTCTGGGTGTGCTTGCCACTACTTGGTCCACAACGGCCAATGTTGCTGCAGTTTCAATATAAAAGTATGTGTGTGGGTCTCAGATACGTGCTCATATATATATATTATTCATACATGTGCACATACACACACACACATTTATGTATGTCAAATGGTGTAATATGAATTTGCTGTCGTGATGTTTTCTTATCTGTCCGCTTGTTCATCGCATCACCCGCCTTGCTGTCTGGGTTTCTCTGCCACGCGTGTTCTGAGTAACAACAATAACATGGAAAATTAAAAAAAAAGTAAATATCACACTGAATATCTACAACAACATGCAAAACAGCATTAGTGACTTTTCAGCGTACAATGCGAATGAATGTCCAACACCACAGTGTCGCATCGTGCCACTGGGATCGATTGTAAGATCCGTGCGACCAAGGCAGTGTTTTTGGCCAGAAACAGCAAGTTGTACTCTGGGTAGTTAATATATTTGTGTATTAGTAGTGGCACGTCCTTCGTAAATGTTTAATATGAAACAAAGGTTAGGTTCAACGAAGCGCTACAAAACCAATCTTTGTTACCGAGTTGATGTGGGTGTTCGCTTTCTGCTCTGATGGAGACGCCTTTCATAATAAATGCTGCAAAGAGAGCTTGCTTACAACGACGGTGAAACCCACGTCCATTACTATCGATTCGGATATTGGAACACTGATTATTATAAGCTGCATCTGCGAACATGTTTGTGTTCAACTGATTTGTATATTGAAAGCTACCGTTATTTTTAAGTTGGCGAAGTTATCTCCTTAACGAATAATCTCTATTATATATCAGGTAACGTGGGTTGGGTGTCGTTACAAAACTTATTTTTCTTGTATTTTTTCAGATATATTTTTCAAATATTAAACCCAACGTACGCCCTCCATTCCAATGATACTGACCGACTGGGGGCCTTAAACATGAGAAAATAACTAGACACTGATCCATTTAGCAGTTTTATAAAGAATCAGGCATATTCAAAGAAGGCCACTGCGGAAGGAGAATTGATCGGACTCTCCTAGTTTGTTGTACTGTGGACACCTGGGCCTCGCAAGAGCTTTTGGCAGCGCTGGAATCGATCGGAAGAGATCCATTGTACTCGTCGTCTTCAGTAAGGTAATTTCTCCCTAGTTGCGGGTTTTAGTGGATACCAGCTGCAGAAGCTGTATGAAGGAACACGAGGCGGAAAATTTCAACACTCCTTCCTTCCTTTTTGTTTGTACAGCGTTTGTGAAATCAAGACTTAAATACTTGGGAGCACACACTTTTAGATATTCTATCGAGCTGATGGAAATATAAATTAAACGTCTGAGTAAATTTGTTTTGGTCATAAGACGCTTTTCTGATCTATATAATCGAATATAAGTGTTTTGTTTTTTTGTGGCTTCCCAAGCGACTTTCTCCTCTTCCTAAAGTGTGATTGTTCCTAACGTTTCGGCTTTATAGATATGCGCGTTGTCGACATTACAACACTTGAAAATCCTTTTCGCACCTTCGTAGGACTTTTTTTTCAAAAATAGTGTTGAGGAATCTTGACAATCGAGTGTAATACTTTCTGCTACCATAAATTCTGCATAGGTGGGCGTGGAAGCCAAAACACAAAAACAAGAAAAAACAAATTACAAACACAAACAAATCGAGTATTTTCTGCAATGAAAGGTATGTGTCCTTTAGCTCTTTCGTTTTTCGGTTTTCCTTCTCCCCCTGGTTTTTTGATGTTCACTACATTTAAGAATGCTCTTATACCGTTAGTTTCTTGTGAATTTTTTATGCTTCACTTGCAAAATTTAAAAGTTACTTTTGTCGATTTTGGCAAATAAACTCGGCGTGAATATGACATTGCTTGGCGTTGCCGTTTTTTCAACTTATCGCCGGCGCTGTGTGATTCGCGTTTATGGAATTTGAAATGAGCACATGCAGGTTTAATGAATTAGGACGACACCAAATTTAATATGAATGCACCACGGAAAACAAAAACAACAATAATGAACACCTGTGGTCACCGAACAGTTGGGTGTTTGTTTGGCTCTTTTGTGAATAACAAATTTGAAAATTTAAACTATAAGAGTAAATGAATGAGGTGAAATGTATAACGTATTAAAAAAAATGCTTTCTCAGCCATCGACGGTGATAAAAAGCAAAGGTCCACTATGGCTGAAGTGATTTGTTATTCCGGCTTCCTTAGTGGGGGAAGTCTAACAAATATAGAAAAAAACCGGGAAAAATATAAACTTTGGTTGTGACGAAACTATAATATTATTCACAAATATATTCCATGTAAGAATTTAATTTCGAGTCTGCTTGTATGTCCGTTATATGCTATAGTGGTCCGATTTGAACAGGACGTAAATCGTTATGAGGACTAGACCCAGTCTAGACTAATTGCAATCAACATGGAAAATCATTATAAATTAAAAAGTATATGGGTGTACGGTTGATGAAAAGATTTCATAAATTCTCGGCAACAAAGAAAATGTGCCCAACTAATTTCTTTAAAGGGCTATACCAGTGAAACCCATGAAAAATTAGCCGATTTTCGTGAATTTTTTAAAAGGAAGTACGCGATCGAATGTTCCGAAGTTATTTGAAGAAAATAAGGTATATTTTCAGCTATATTTTAAGATCTTTTTTTTAATATTGAAAATCAAGTAAGAAAGGGCTAAGTTCGGGTGCAACCAAATATTTTATACTCTCAAAGCCTGGGAAATACCTTATAATGTAAAACCTCAACCCCAGGATCGGAAACCAAGCAATTTTTATATATACATTCACCATATATGTACATATAACTTATACACTAACCTACATATATATATTCAGAATAAGATTTATTAGAAAAACCAAAATCATTATACATAGTCACTTTACAAAATCAGACGAAAAAATCAACTTTAGGCACTGGGGTCCACATATTCTGTAGCTAGGGTCTTGAACTGTTTTGCTTGGATTTGATTTTGTTTTTAGTGGCATATATAAAGGCATTATTCGTGCAAAGTTTAATCCCATTATATTAATGGCTTCTTGATTTGTGTACTGGAAAGTAAAAGAATCAAGAGGGATTTAAAAAGTGGGCGGTGCCACGCCCATCGTCCAATTTTTACCACGGCCCCTATAAAGCCTCGTCATACTATCGCGGTGGCAAATTATATGCTTCTGCCGCATTTAGTTATTGATTTTTCGCGCTTTTAGTAGTTGTGAACAGTACCGTTATTTGGGGAGTGGGCGGGGTTTTCATCCGATTTCATAAATTTTTACACTATCGGTAGGAACTCTTGTAGTATTCGTGGAGGGCAAATTTAGTTGTTGTATCATTAGTGGCTTAGGAGATATGCACGTTAAACGTATTAGGGGGCGGGGCCACGCCCACTTCCAAAACTTTTTATCCACAGGTGTCCCTTGCTACTGCGATCCTCTGTACCAAATCTTTACATTTTAAGGAAGTGCTTAGTTACGGCACCTTAAATCTTTTTGGTTAATGGTGATTTGTGGGCGTGGTAGTTATCCGATTACGCCCATCTACGAACTCGAAATATTTTTTTGTACTAAAAAACCTGCACACCAGAAGTTTCATACAGTAATCTCAATTAATACACAAGTTACAGCTTGCACGTATTTCGGACGGACAGACGGACGGACAAAAGACAGCGCATCAACCGGATTTCAACCATTAGGAAGGGGCATTCTCGTCATTCTGATTATTTATATATATATATAACCCTATATTTATCTCGTTTAGGTTTAGGTGATACATACAACCGTTAGGGGAACAAAACTATAATACTCAGTAGCAACTGGTTGTAAGAGTATAATAACGGTGTCTTCGGAAGTGCCAAAAAAATGTTCTGCAACTGCTGACACGATTCCGGCCGAATGAGTAGCTGAAACAATGAAATTCATAAAGCTTATTAAAGTTGAAGATATTTCCTATACAATGACCCACGACTTTGAAAATATCAAAAATTAATAAAATGGCGTAGTTCTGAAAATTTTTTAGGTTAAAAATGGTGTTTTTTTTGGCATTTTTCCACGAATCAAAAAGATCATAGGTTATTGTATAGTAAATGTATTTAAGTACACTAAGTTCCAATTTAAAGTCGATCGGTCAAATTTTTCATTGACTTATGATGTCAGCAATTTTGAAAAATGCCGTTTCGAGAAAAACGTGTTTAAAGTTTCAACCTCCTGCGAAATACCTGCGAGCGGTTGCTTTTTAGAACGCTGCCATTCCAAAACAATTCAAGATACGACTTGCCGATTTTAAAGGTAAGGTAAAGGTGAAAGGTAAAGTTCCTTAAAGTCTTAAATTCTTGAAGGAAACTAACCCGAATTCTTCAACCTTGCAGTGGATTGTATATTTCATTATAAGAAATATTGATTTTCTTAATTACCTGCCTCTCTTATTAAAAATATTACATTTTCATACATCAGCCCATAGATTGGTATCAGTCTGTAAATAACCTAAAGGAGTTTCAGCAATGAATCTAAAAAATCTAATTAAATATGAAAGTTTTTCTGTATCGAATATAATAATTCGGCATAATAGAGACCTGTAACAGTGTTCGCAATCTTTAAAGCGGATTCCTTGGGCCTCAACCCTTTCAGCAGAGGCATCTCCTAGTGGATCTTTCATAATCATCTACGATCACGAGACGACGCAGAGTTTCTTTCATATTGCGCTTAAATAACGCCAAGTACTACTATGAATGGATTGTTAAGAGATGAGTAAATACAGCACCATCGCGACTACAGCTTTCCCTTTTCTATTATTAAATCCTGTATTTGACCAACTCACGCTGCCTACTGGCTCAGGTATTTTTATAGCTTGAACAGAATATGTTAAGTTTGCCACTCTGTAAACGGTCAGCGTGATGAGGTAAGTCGGCTTTGCCATGCCCTAACGAACTGGTCCCTCGGTTTTTGAGATATCGATTTCAAATTCTGCACCCATCTTTTTCTCTCCAAGATGCTAATTCTTCGCCAGAATAGCCGATATCAGACCACTATAGCATATAGCTGCCATACAAACAGAATAATTGGAATAAGGGGCTTTTATGAGAGGCTTCTTCCTTTGGCCGAGATATCTACAAGAATTTTCGTTTATTGCCTGAAGTAATGGAGCAATCTCTGAAGAAATTAGTCAGATCATACCACTGTAGCTCATAGCTACCATACAAACTGAACGATCGGACTCAAGTGCTTTTGTGAAAAGCTTTTCATTTGACGAGACATATTCATCAAAATTGGCAGGTGTTATTGTCTAAAGCAAAGGGGTAACCTCAAAAAAATCATTCAGATCGAGTCAAACTGTGCTGTTAAGAATATTTTATATTTGTAAAGTGAAATCAGATCTGATCGGTAAGTCAAAAAGTACTAAGCTTATTTAACAAACTATTTTTGTATTTGCTCTATAGACGAGTGTAGATAATTTTGGAAAATAAAAAATCATAGTAAGTTTTAACCTATCCTAAACGAAAGATAAAGCAGTACATAATATAGCAAAATAGTTTGCGAGTGATCTAAAGTCGGGAAAGGGAAATGCGTGGTTGATTTTTAAGGGTTCAGAATGGTTTATCTGGATCTCCGGTAACACTACCAGCCCTAAAGAAAAAGTTGTATCGTAATGTTTTAGATAAAGAAAAGATTTATAACTTTTGTTTATAGACCTTTTCACTTAACCCCAAAATTTTTGTGAAAAATCACCAATTTTTGGGTTTTTTTTTATTTTTATGTTGTACAAAATTTTATTCCTTCATGAAATTTGGTATAATTTTAAGACAAGAAGATTATTTGCGTTATTGGTAGGTGTGTACTGCCAAAATGTGTAGTAAAGTAAAAAATGCATTACTTCTCCTGCCAAGAAAGTTCATTACCTTGGATTTAAGTACATTTACTGATTTATATTACCTCCATTTAATTTCTAGGTAAAAAAATATATCCTAAAATATAAGTACTGTTTGTGATATTGCATATTAGTAGCACTTAACTAATTAGTTTTAATTTGATAAAATCGCGAGTTTCTGAGCAGTTGCCTCCGGCCTCCACACTAGTCTACAAGCCTATGTATTATACACAGGATTTGCTTGTACAGATTTTTGTAACAGAGGAAGAGTTAATTCCACATCGTGGTCTAAAAATTCAACTTTTACGATATCTTAAAAGTTAACAGAAGAAGGAAAACCAATATAAAATAGAAATTATTCATATTGAAACAAATTTAGCTATAGTTATATAGCTATATGAATAGTTGATAATATTCGACAGCAGAAACTTTGTACATAAACATAATATACACATATATACAGTCGTACAAAATCAACAAAAAACTAAATTCAATTTTTAATGTTGCGTTTTGCATTTTATCTGACAACATTCTTCATACGTGCAGATACTATTATGGTCTCTGTTATTTATCAAATTGATTTTTTTTCCAACCACCCCTTGAATTTTCAGTTTTTTCCCAAAAGGTTTCAACGTAAACCGTCTCTTTATTTTTATTTTAAGCCGTGCCAAAATTATTTTACATTATTTTCATATTTTCCAATAAATTTTTAAGGGAATTTTTTATCTTTTGCAATAGATTTTTTTCTCCAAAGCCAACAAATCTGCAACCTTGAAAAACTGATTTTCTAATACGAAATTTCCCCTATCTTTTTCGTAAAAACATTCTTTAAATGGTTATACTCAAGTAATATTATGCATCAAATTTACCATATGGACATAGTACACCATGTCGTATGAGCAACATATTTTGTATAAATCACTTGCATGAAGGCTAAGGTTTTATATACTACTAGGTCATCCGGCCACGCGTTGCTGTGGTATAAATTTTATACTATTATTCATGTTATAAACTATTCAATATAGTGAAAATTCTATTTACGAATAAAGGCGAAAAAGTTTTTGCCGGTAGAAGAATCCAAGGGATTGAGATTTTATTTTGAATATGTTCGTAGAAATAAATTTCAATGGAAAAAATAACGAATTTAAAGCTGCTTTCTTAATGGTTACCAGCGTTTCTGTCAGTTAATAGAGTTGTCCGCTTAAAAAGGCGTCCATTTAAGAGAGCTTTCACGGAAACCTTTATTTATGAATTGTTTTAACTATCCTATCTTCTAGGTTGGTTCGATCGTTTAGGTAGATTAGGAGTCCATCGCGAACAAACAACGTGATACGTACTTTTTATATATAAAGATAACTGTGTATAACCTTTAGAAGAATTTTTTATGACAAAATCTCTGCGACCTTTTCTGTAGAGTGGAGACTTTTGCATTAAAATGGTATGATAGATAGTACCGTCAAAATTAACCAAAGCGGTCATATACCAAATTATATGTGACTCAGTTCAAAAACTATTCTAGGAGGTCATTTTATCTAATATGTTTTGTAAGATTTCCGAATTATACTCTCACGGTACATTATAGCATTACGAATGAAATTTTTTTGGATTAGAAAAAAGGTCTTAAATTTTTTATCCCAACATTCCTTTTTTAATTTCTAATGAGGATTTTGGGATTAAGAATTCAATATTTTAATGTTAATAATCACAAAAAAAATCTTAAATTTAATAATTGATCTGTTCAATGCACTAGTGAGGCCAGTGCTGGAGTATGGATGAGTAGTCTGGGATCCAATCTATAGTTGTCAAATTGATAAATTGGAGTCAGTACAAAAAAAGTTTAACAGACACTTAAAATATCGTCACAATATGAGTAAAGACTCAAGAGTTGCAATTGATGCACTAGAATCTAGTAATCCCACACTGGCCAATAGAAGAAAATATCTAACTTTCTGCACCGGAGTTAATATCATTAATGGACATTGGGATGTTCCAGAGTTGGTGGAAATATTTGAGTTCGTTGAGTACAAAGTAAACTTGCGAAAGTCAAAAGTTATTGAAGTACCAATAGTTAGATCGAGATACAACACTCGTGCACCGATCTATAGGATCGCGAATGTAATTAATGAGTATGCTGACCGTACGAATGTTTTCGACATGTCTGCAGAAAAAATTAAAAGTGAGGCTAAACGTTTAATTCTTACCTGATATTCTGATAAATAAATAAATAAAGAAGTGATATTGCTTAAGGTTTTCTGATACTGATCTTAACTAATTCTAACATTTGTTATTTTTTTCTTTTCTTCAAAGTATTGTTATTTTTCGAAAATTTCTCTCTTAATACTCAATATGTAAAAGAAAAAAAAAATCTATGTATAATTGCTGAGTGCGTTAATAAATAAATAAATAAATAAATAAATAAGAAAATGTTAATTTTGTATTAAACAGATTGAAATATTGATATGGTATAAAGTTTTTGAATGTGTAAATTAGTCGACCAAAACTCTAGAGTATTGAAGAGGATGGCTCTGTGCGAGCCCTAGTCCATAATAGTAAAACACGAAGTGCGCAATCGCGGAAATATAAAATTTCAAAACACTTTATTTTCTATAATTTTTAATTGCATTATTGTGATAGTAATCAACCCACTACTTGGGATTAAAAATTTAAATACTACACTAGCTAACAGTAATTTTGTGAATGTGACCGCTGTTTCTTGCTAATTTTGGGTTGCTAAATTCGAAAATGATAGTAAAAATTTGCTAAGACGTAGAATTTGTCAAGAGGTGTAGGTGTCAAATGAACACTATTTACTAAAATAGCAAAAACAGCTGTATGTAATTAGAAATTTTTGACTCAAATTCGTAATCAGGATACCTCAAATACATCCTTAGCATATCAGTCGCCAATGTTTTATACAAAAATAGGCGTCATAATATAAGCTTTAACTATCATATAATAAATAATAAGATCTCATTGCATTGTTCCATTTTAAATTCCATGATATTTCTTAAAGAATACAATAAAGAGGAAGACCTCCACTCCGTTGGAAGGACCAAGTGAAGAAGGACCTGGCTTCGCTTGGAATATCCAATTGGCGCCACGTAGCGAAAAGAAGAAACGACTGGCGCGCTGTTGTTAACTCGGCTATAATCGCGTAAGCGGTGTCTACGCCAATTAAGAAGAAGAAGAAGATATTTCTTAATCTTATTCGAGAGAGGTTTTGAGTTGTACACAAATATATAAATGATTAGGACGACTAGATTAGTTGAAACCCGGTTGTGTGACTCTCCGTCCGTCAGTCTTTGTAAGCTGTAACTTGAGTAAAAATTGAGATATCGTATTGAAATTTGATACAGGAATTCTTTGGCAAGAGAGCACGGGTTCGTTGATGAGCGTAATTGAAACGTTACTACGCCCGCAAATGCCACTAAAATAAAACCTATACCATTAAACCATTAAAATACCACTCCTCAGACAAGAATTATTGTAAAAATTATTAAAAGTGCGATAACTCACTGAATAAATGAGCCGGGACGACAAAGAAGAGCTGCATGAGAGCTTTTGTAAAAGTTGACCACTTTGAGCCAATATTAGTATGAAATAAACCATTCCTATCAAATACTGTAAAAATGCTCGAAAATGGACAGCAACCATGCCTCATTTCCGATAGCTTCGAACTTTTGGTTCACTTTATATCTTTACATTGACCGCATCTATCTGTCAATATTCCATAAATCTTAATAATGGTAAGAGTGAATGAAATCATAACGATACTTTTAAATTCATCTTCAACTTTTATAAATACCTGAAGGTGTTCTCCGGGCTTTGATTTTCGCAAGTCGCACGAATATGCAATGTTTGATTACACCCGAACTTAACCTTTCCTTATTTGTTGATTTTAAATTTCAGCAAAGTATAAAGCCAGCCTCATTACCATTGGTTCTGATATTTGATATGAACGCTCTTGAAAAGTGGACTAATTACGAGTTTTGCAGCCATGCAAATTTCTTTTGTGGATCCCGACCAAGAAGAATGACCCTACTGTGCGAAAATTATAATATCTTCGTAATATTGATAATGTATAATTGAAAAGTTTAGAACCAATTACTTCAGTTCTTGCAAAAGCCGTATTTTTACTCTTCCAATTTAAGATATGTACGTAAAATGAGCAAAGTCGTTCTTCAATCCGAGTTGCTGGAAACTCCGCCGAATCGGCTCTTCACGGTCTTCTTGTACAGTTTCAGCCGGCTGTTATATTGTCTTCACTGCGTGCTGATCGCGTTCTTTTTGGTCGAATAATGAATGATAGGTCTCAAGATGGGTGATGGTGTTGCGAAAAGTACGCTCATTAGGCCGAAAATGTTGACCATAAGTTGAGCGAAGCCTGTGAAACACATGCTTTACAGAACGTGAATTTTCTTAATAAAGTCGAACGATTTGTAAACGTTGTTCAGACATAAGTCTTTCCTCGATGAAATGATAAATAATATTGAACAGAAATAACATAACAGCTATGCACGACTCACGCGTGGTCAATCAAAAAGGGCTATTGAAAAAAGTATCACTCTTTATATTTATAATAATAAGTATAATTACTTGCAATTACTAATTTTGGATTGAGAAATACATTATATATATATTTGTATAACATGTGGCTTTAAGACAGCTAAACGTGCGACTGTAGTAAGCATGCGTGATTTCTAACAAAAACTGCTACAGTTCAGCTACTTAAAGAATGTATAAACGAATTAATTTAATTGAAAACGCAATCCAGTAAATTTATTTGGAATTCGCAGCTTTGCGGCTACAATTCACAGTGGAGGACATTGTGTTTGTGCAAACGTGTGCGTGAGCATTTCGCTGTCGTTGCACATTTATGCTTCAATGGCGAATTTAATTGCTGCGGAAAGCAGTTGGCAAGAACATGGTAATCCTGCCACTTTGCAGGTCACCAATGTAGTATATATGTATATATGCTATATATATTTATTAAGAGTACATGGACACATATGAATGTATATCTGCATGTCGGTATGTCCGTGGATGTAAAGTTGAAAATGCATAAAAGCGCAAATATCCATTTGTTGCTGTGGTTGAAGCTCTTTTATGGGCATTTTTGTTGTTTTTTATTCATGTCGCTAACGGTTTCTCCGCCTTACATTACATCTACACATCTTATTCAAACTGCATATACTCGTACATATACATACATATATTTATATATTAGGGTGTCCTTATTTCCATTGTGAGTAATTTTTTGAAAAATGTCCTTTAAGTATAAATTTTTACCCTAAAGTTATACATTAAGGGGCATGACGCATGAAAAATTAGGCGATTTTCGTGATTTTTTTTAAAAGAAAGTACTAGATTGAATGTTTCGACATTCTATGGACGTAATAAAGTATATTTTTAGCTATATAAGAAACATTTTTTTTACAAAAATATTGAAAAACTAGCTAACCCCGCAGCCGTTGTCCTGCGTGAAATTATGTGTTTTGAAATGGAAAAAAGTTGAAATTATATTGTGTCGAAAATGATTTATTTATGATTTTTCTACATTTTTTAATGTAGCGCAGCTTAATAAACATAATTTTTTGATTTCTGTTCTGGTGTCGGAAAACTTTCATGAATTGTAAAAGTAAATATCCTACAAAGCGCTTTATTGCGCTTTATTTGATACTGCTGATCTCATATCGTTTAAGGCCAATAACCGCTATGTTGCTTTCTTTGGTGACGTACTTGCAAACGTATTTGATCGATTTCACCAATCTGCAATATTCAACATTGACATGAGTTTTGAATGTGAATTAGACAAAAGTGGCGAATATGGTACGATCCATGCGTAGTCAACTTCGATGTGTTGTTAACGTCGATATTCACGCCTCTAAATGCTAAATGTTCTGCCATTGTCGTCTGGTGAGCGACGCCGATACAGTGAATATCCATCATTTCCCATTTCCGTTTCCGAAAGAAAAACACATCAGTAGTGTTTCGTGCATTTATTGTCAGACATACAAACCAATGTGGGATTGTAAGGTTCCCAAAGTCCATGAACCATATTGGTTTTCACCACTTCGTATAATTCTGGATCTATCTCTGAATCAGGAATTTCCGCTGAAATGATTTCATCAATTTGATCTGGTGTAATCACCATCCGCATCCAAAGAAGAATGTGTGCGTGCGGCAAACCTCTTTTTTGCTACTCAACCGAAAATATTCAGCATCTAACAGCACCATATATACCATAGGTTGCTTCAAGATAATGACCATCAAACATCGCAGCAATTGTTTAATAAGTCGTGCTGTGATATCGTTACGATCGCTAGCTGATTGACCGCGATCCATAATTCCGCACGTATGTCATCGCATTTTGGGTGTACTTCTTGCCTTTCCTTGGGCTGCCATACGTTGATGGCAAAAAGAACGCCGACCGATATTACGGCGAGCTCTTCGTGGCTTCGCAACAAATTTCAATCTGCAATTGATCACATTGTGTGAAACACACATAAAGTTTTCACTGAATAATTTTCAATAATTTTTCCTTTGGATAGCCGGAATAAAAAAGCAAGCGACCGCAATTGAACGATTCAAATAATTTACAAATCAAAATATTGAAAAACAAAACAAACAAAAATTGAAAAAAATGTGTACGGAAAATGTTACTTTTTGGAATTGTCCAATTTTCCGACTTCTCCTCATGAAAAGTATGAGGTATTTGTTTCTAAACCTTTCCCGATCCACAAAAAACAAACTTTAAAAATTTCATCACGATTGGTTCAACCGTTCTCTTAGTGTTACTAACATACAAACATTCATTTTTATATACATATGTACATACATACATACATATGTACATATGTAACGTTTGTATGGGGAAAAGAAAAGGGCTGTTTTTAGGGGTTTTCCGGAAACTATTCGAATTTTTCTCGCCGTAAAAACCATCTCTGAACTTCAACGAACATTTAAGAAAAAGAATTGGCCAAATTGGTCCAGACGTTATTGAGTTATGCGCGTACATACATTTTTGGTATTCATTTTTATTTATATAGATAACAGAGTTATGTGCTGTCTGCGGAAGTGCCGAAAAAAAAGTGCCTCAACTGCTGGCATGATTCCGGTCGATTGAGTAGCTGAAACAAAAAAATTCAAAATATTTATTAAACTTAAATATATTTTCTACACAATGATATACGATCTTTGGAAAATATCAAAAATTAACAAAATAACGTAATTTTGAAAAAAAAAAATCGTTTTTTTAGGTAAAAAATGGTCGTTTTTTTAATGCCAAATTGACAATTTTCAACCAATCAAAAACATCGTAGTCTATTGTATAGCAAATGTATTCAACTATATCCAGTTTTAATTTGAAGTCGATCGCTCAATTTCTCGCTGAGTTATAATGTCAGCAATTTTGAAAAATGTCGTTTCGAGAAAAACGCGTTTAAAGTTTCACTTATATATTCATTCAAAAACTATTTAAGATACTACCTTGCCGATTTCACAGTATAAATTTGGAAATATAAACTATCGAAAAGCAAAAAAAAAATTTTTTTTAAAAGTGTCCCACTGGTATAGCCCCTTAAATGATTTGAGTATTCATACGAGTGATTTACTCATTCTGGGTTGCTCGGTTGCTCATTCAACATGGTATACTATAAGAATACAGTAGATTTTATGTACAACTCTGACTGCGTATAACTTTTAAAGGAATGTTTATATGAAAAAAATCAATAAAATCTTTTTTGTACAGTGAAAAATTTTGCATAAGAAAATATATAAAAATCCCATATAAAATTGATCGAGAAATTAAAACGATTCAGGTCCAGTTTAAATTGAAAATAAATGGCTTTCTTAGGTAGTATCCTTATTTTTAGGGCAAAAACTGAAACATCAGAGATTGTTTGCCAAGGAACAATGAACTTGGCAAATAACGGACACCCTAATATATATGTATATACCGCTCTAGTAATAGCGCCATTGTCGTTGCCTTTGCTGTTGCCACACTTCCTGCCATTCGTTTCTTTTCATTATTTGCCTTTGTTGCTATTGTTGTAACGTGGACAATTTTTGCTGATTTATGTTAAGTGTAAGAGTTTGAGCGGAGGAAAATGGTTCCCACATGTGTACGCAGTGCACACAATGAAACCACCGTTAGTTAGTTGGTCAGTCGGGCGTGCAGTGAGTTGGTAGGTCAAACAGATGGCTCTGCACTTAGCTCAAACAAACCGAACTGACCTAACGACCGGCTGACCGAGCGTCCACACGAACCAAACAGCCGATTGGCAGCGCGACAATTGGTCCACACAAGGCAGCTTCATCGTCGCTTCCGTTATGCCTTGTCTTCTCTCAGCTCTACCGCCAACTGCCGCTATGGCAGTGGCCATCGTTTGTCGCTGTCATCGGCAGTGTGGCTGCTTTTAATATCCTTTTTCTTCGACTCCTTCGTTTGGCTAGCCACTCTTGATTGTTATCAACCCTTCGCTCGTATAATGGCGCGTATAGTGTTGCACATCGTCACGAAATATAAATATACTCGTATAAGCTCTGTATATAACGAAGCACACTTTTCTTTGGGTTCTAGTGTTGTGCACTCAGTTTTCAGTTGGCTGGTAAACGAGCGGTTCCTTGAGTGCACATAGCAAGTTGTTGTGGCCGCTCTCTTTACGTAGACCTGCGCTAACAACAAATAAATAGCGTGTCTGTAGTTTAGTTGAGATAAGATCTTGAGTAGTTGATGAGTGCGATAGATACAATAAAAGTTAACATGAAAGTGCATTTATGGAGAAAAAAGTCCTTGCTATCATATGTTTTCAAAATTCAAATTGCTGTTTTTTGTAGAACAAAGTAACACCGAAAAGAATATAGCGCCAATACAAAAAATATTGGTAATTGGTTGATACCAATTAATTAAAAGATTTTATGAAAAATTAGAAGTAGAATTTCAATTAGAACATTCCTTCGTAAGCGTTTGTCTTGTTTTTGAATAGCATTAATTCTAATGCGTTTTTAGATTGATTATTTATTATTTTGGTGCTAATTTCAATTTCATTATTTACGGTTATCATCATCGTTATCAATATATAATATTTTTATACTTCAATACCATGTTTTAGCTTCGCCTATATAAGCCTAAACAATAAGGAAAAAGTTGAGAAAAGTATATGATTAGATCATCGTGCATTAGTGGTTATATTCGCGCGTATAATAAATAAAAAATGATGATTTGCAAAAATACATGTACTTTAATAATCGGTGATTCAGTTTTAAAATTTTTGGTTCGCCTTGTCTTCTAGACGATGTACAGGAGGACCTTTGAAAAAAGATCACAGGCGGCAAATTGTCTGCTGTAAATTAACTTAAATTCAAACCAAGAAAAAAATATAATTGTCACATATTATACTATAGGTTTTGAAGGACTAGGCATAAATTTGATTCTTGACAAAATGGCGGCTTCCCTAAAAAACACGGATTTGATTCTGATCGGTTAGTTTGTATGACAGCTATATGGGATATTTATTTCTTTGGAGTATGCAAGATTGTTTTAGTTAATAATCCATGCCGTATTTCGTGGAGAAGTTTCGCCAAATGAAAAAGTTGGCCATAAAACAAGTGCTGTTGCAGCTAAGGTTTGGCTTCCTGAACGTGTACATGATATATTTTACGAATATATGCGTATGTGGAACGTGGCTGTCGCGCGAACTTTCGTTTGTACAAAAAACATCGTGGTGATGATTCGGAGCAGTGTTTGGCACAGTATTCAAGCGTAATAAACCCGACTTTTTGCGTCGATATGTGACAGTGGATTAAACATGGCTCCATCATTTCACTTCGAAGTCCAATCGACAGTCACTCAGATGAACGCGCTCTAAAGCGTGGAAAACGCAACAATCGGCTGACAAGATTATGGCGTCTGATTTTGGGATGTGCATGGAATAGTTTTTATTGACCTCCTTGAAAAGGGAACTATCATTAACAGCGAAATCGCCGAAAAAGGTTTGAAGAAAAATAAAGTACTGCAGCTAGACAATGCAATGTGTCACAAGCCAGTGAAAACGGTGGACCGAATTGGACTTCGAATTGATTTCGGGTTAATCGTGTTCTCTAGATCTGACAACCAATAACAATTTTTTGTTCTCAGATCTCAAAATAAGTTCATTGGGAAGAAATCTGGTCGAATGAAAAGGGAAATGCTGAAACTAAGGCCTATTTTCAAGCAAAGGACAAATCGTACTACAAAAAGGGTATCGAAAAGTTGGAGAGTCGCTATACTTAATTAGTGTACTATATCTACCTTGAAGGAAACTATGTTGCTTGAAAAAGAAACGAATTTTGCAAAAAAAAGTTTTACTTTGTTAGGCCGAGAACTTTCCAATTGATCTGTTATATTCTTTATACGGTCTCTGATGTTTACTTTTTGCTGGTACACATATTATCCCTCGCTCAGGGTACATAAATCCAAATAACTCTTAAAATTGTATTCCTTCGATCATTACACACAAATACACAAGGTGCATTCCAATGTGAACAGGACTTAAAAAAAACAGAACAAATGGTTTCTTTTCGGCAAAATGAATTTATTTTACTAAAAATAGTCTTCTTCTGCTTCAATACGGAAAGTCCAAAAGCATCTCGAACGAGTGTTTTAGCTCGATGGCCAGTATGGCCGCCAGTATGCCGGTGCAAGCCTTTTGAATGGCCTTTACGTCTGCATAACACTTTATTTTCATGGCAAATGCATTTTTCCGAAAAGGAAGAAGTCGCGCGGTGCCATATCAGGTGAATACGGGGGGTGGTTAATAGATAAAATGTGATTTTTGGTCAAATAATCGTCTTTCGAATGATGAATTCTGAGTAATTTTTGGTCGTCAGTCAGTTTGTACTGAACAAACCGTACACACATTTTTCGTAAGACAAAATGTTCAGTAAAAATGCGGTAAAAGTTTTACAAATTTTAAAACAAAATTGAATATTGGCTCGTTGTTCGAAGCTTATTTTCGCACCGATATGCAAACATACTGACACTTCAAACGTAATAACTTCACTTCCAAACATGAAATGTCATGAAATTCTCACTTGACAAGCGATAAAGATAGCGAATTCTAACGCATCAGTCGGCATATAGATGACGCCACCAGGGGCGCTAGATTCAAATAGTTTACTTTGGAACGGACCTTGTATATCTAAGAATATTCCTTGAAAATTCAATTTGATCGCTTCAGCGGGAGAAATTCGGGTCATTCAACCAATATTTAGGCGGAAAATCTATTTTTTTTATTATTTCCATTATTCCTTAACGATTTGCAAATAGGGGATATTTCATTGTCTTTTTGAATATAACAAATATTCTGAAATAGGGAATGGCGTTTAAAAAATTTTCCTCCCTATCTTATGATTGCAGGGCGTCTACCCGCAGGTATTTGTTGCGTTCAAAACATATTCCAGCAAAAATTTGGTTGAAGGTAAAGAGTAAGAAAGGAAACGGTTTCCGAAGCATGCTGGGAATCGATGCGGGTATTTAACTTAGATTGTAAAATTAGGTGCTTGCTAGAAAACTCATCTGTGTAAATTCAAAATTTGAGCAATGAGACGGGAACTTTCTAACAAATGAGAAAAACATGAGTTTAGAAAGGTTTAATTTAAACGTGATTTATAAAGCGTCTAAGCGGTAAAAAAGTTTTAAACTCAGTTTGAATTCAAAAATTTGAAATGGTTGGCAATTCGGTTGTTATCTCAACAACTCAGCTGGTATTTCATATGCCGAACAAAAGTCCAGGAGATAAAATCGCTGACACCAATACAAATAAAGAGTTGTATAGGCAAGCGAGAGAGCACGCTTTTTACGGTAAGGAGACTTACACATATACACACTTATGCAAACACATAACCGAGTATATTGCCGTATGGCATTTGAAATTTTGGCTCCTCTTTACTGCCTACTCTTTGTTGCTATTGTTGTAACGTAGTATATTGTGAGCCGACCAGCATACGACTAGGTACACGAATATGCTCGCCAACCATCGTTATTGCTGCTACGGCAGCAGCTGGACGCACCCTGAATTTTCTTCGTGATGTAAGTTCTGGGGCAGTCGGTCTTTGCATATTCGCTTGTATTACACACTAACGGCTGGTCGTGCGCTCGAATCAAGTGAAGAAAAAAGTTTCATGGAAAAACTTTGGATTTTACTATGAAAATTGATTTTACAATGCAAAAATATGGAAAATTCTAATTGCAATCAAAGCAACAATATACAAATTAGTTAAATTTTCTACTACGGCAATAAAAAAGTAAAGGAATTTGTGTTAAACTACCCGTTTATATAGCTACATATATGCCTACATATATGCGCTGTGCAAAACCATTGATTTGAAATTTAGTTTAAAAGTGTACTTATGATGAAAACCTGTCGAAAATTTATAATAAAATTGGTGTTATTTTGTGGAAAATGGATTAGTGAGGAGAATTAAAAAAAAAATTGAATACAAGTGACCATTCAATATATATGTATTTTGCGATTCAACAGAAATTTAGTAACTGGCGTATCGAACAAAAATTTATGCAAACCCCATATATTAACTCGCAATCGAAGCCTTGGCAGCTTTTGAGAAAAAAATTAATATGTGTTAATGCAAAATTGAAAAAAAAAAACAATTGGTGCTATTCATGGAAATTGGGCGTGTCTTATGCTGCATTGAAATTAAAAATAAGCGTTTAAATATATTTTTTTCAAGAATTTGTTTTAAAAATAGCACTTTAGCGAACTTACTTATACCTGTGTGTGCGTATGTACCAATAAAATTCTATGTATGTGTTCGTATCCAACGGCACACATACTCGTCTATTTTTGCATACGAATTTGTGTACTCCTTGTTGCCTACTCGGCCAGTCAAGCCAGATTTTTGTTGTTGATTTGATTGAAAGCGCATAACAAAGCTTCGATACTATCTTCATGTGTATATATTTATGCATATACATACATACTTTTAGGCACCCAAATGCGTGTATGTATGTGTATAAGTGATAAAGGACAAATTCGACCATATACCGTTGTAAAATGTGAATACGCTGCAGTGCATTGTCGATCGCTTAGGCAAAGCGTTCCAGATTGAGGCTATATGCACACATACATACTTGTACATACCAATACATATGTGTTCATGCATGTAGTACACGTATATGTGTGTGTAGATATTTTCCAAATCACAAAGGCAGCGTACACCTTTGCCAGACAACCATTTTGCACACACAGACAGTCTGCTGCATACGTATCCACAAGCTGTTCGTTTGGCACAAAAAACGCCTTACACTCAACGGGAGCACAAGCAAATCATAGCTCTCCAAATTCACACTCAGCAGGCACTCATTCGGGTCACAGCAGTTGCTTTTCCACTGTCTCCAGCACATTTAGCAAGTGTTTATTTTCTTGCTTATCGCCTTCTCGCCATTCTTTTGTAGTTGTTGTTGTTGTAGTTTTCGGTTGGGTTTTGTTTGCAGATTTATTGTTTTTTGTGTTTTTGTCTACATCGGCGACGACGTTAAATGCTTTCAGAGGTTCATTCAGGTTTATAGACACACGTACGGGCGCGCACTAATACCAGCGCCCATAAAAGGGAAACGTTCGTTAAACTTGTAGGCCGTATTTTATACACTACTGTGCGTGCGTATGTGCGCATTTAAGTATTTGTATTGCTTTGGTTTCCCGTATGTGTATCAAGGAGCGCTTGCTCTTTCACTTGTACGTGTCAGCAAGCAATCGGCTGCCCTAGCTGACGGCCTCTTTGCATTCGGTAGACACAATTTTGCTCCGGCGTGCAATCAAACTCTCAATTGTTTGGAAGCCAGTCAAAGTGAGAAGTAAAGGAGGAATTTTTCGTTTATTGCCTGCTTTATTTTCAACTGCATTGTTTCGTTCTTACTCAACTTGATTTACCAGTAAAGTTTTGTGGTACGCTTTGTAGCGCACAAACCAAGTTCTGTCAGAAATTGAGCTCAAAAGTTGTCAAATTCCTGGCATTAATTTTTTAAATTCTAATTACTTTTTCAATTTTCTTCAAAACTTGAATTTTTCTATATTTTTGGTATAAGAACCAGCGTTCGAAAAAATTGTAATAAAAACGCCTTTTGAGTTAGTTTGTTTTTAAAACCGGATAATTGATTTTGTTTTTTTCATCTTGGTTTTATGTAAAGCGGTTTTCCTTTTATGAATTATCAAGACCCTAATTTTTGGAATTGAGAAGCACAGTCCTCTCTCGACAAACAAAAACCAAACTCTATAAGTCACTCATAATTCCCGTCCTGCTATATGGTGCAGAGGCTTGGACGATGTCAACAACGGATGAGTCGACGTTGCGAGTTTTCGAGAGAAAAGTTCTGCGAAAGATTTATGGTCCTTTGCGCGTTAGCCACGGCGAATACCGCATTCGATGGAACGATGAGCTGTACGAAATATACGACGACATCGACATATGTAGTTCAGCGAATTAAAAGACAGCGGCTACGCTGGCTAGGTCATGTTTGTCCGGATGGACGAAAACACTCCAGCTCTGAAAGTATTCGACGCAGTACCCGCCGGGGGAAGCAGAGGAAGAGGAAGACCTCCACTCCGTTGGAAGGATCAAGTGGAGAAGGACCTGGCTTCGCTTGGAATATCCAATTGGCGCCACGTAGCGAAAAGAAGAAACGACTGGCGCGCTGTTGTTAACTCGGCTATAATCGCTTAAGCGGTGTCTAGGCCAATTAAGAAGAAGAAGAATTTTTGGAATATTGGTTCTCCGTCCTAATTACATAAATCAAGCTTGATATAATGCACCGTGTCAGAAGTCAGTAAACACGATGGCAAAAATATATGAATTGGGCTTTGAATTGCTTCCACGTACATCGTACATTTCAAATCTGCTCCCAGCGACTATTTCTTGTTCTCAAATCTCAAAATATGCTCACTGTGAAGACATTTTGGTCTAGTGACGAGCGGAGCACTGAAACTGAGATCTATCAAAACAAATTCGACGAGAGCGCTGAGGTCGACTGACATAAACAGCTGGTGTAAACACACTGGTTTGCAGATCGCGCTAATTTTTGGCATAATAGTAAAGGACAGTTGCAACAACCAAGAAAAAAATTTTCCTGTCTTCCATGAAAGCCGGAGATGAGAGGGAGAAATGAAAAATTACCGATATTTTCTGGATAGGGTGTACTTTGTAGTTAATTCCAAAGACAGGACTTAAAAAAAAGAACAAATGTTTTTTTCGGCAAAATCAATCTATTTTATTCAAAATAGTCTCCCTCTGCTTCAATACAGCTTTTTGCACGGTCCAAAAGCATGTCGAGCGAGTGTTTTAGCTCGTTGGCCGCCAGTATGCCGGTGCAAGCCTTTTGAATGCGTCTGCATAACCTTTCTACGTCAAATGTAAAACGCCTTCCTTTCATGGTCAAGTGGTTAATGGTTAAAATGTGATTTTTTGTTCAAATAATCGGCCTTCGACTATTGGATACTGAGCAATTTTTGGTCGTCAGTCAATTTTTGCGGAACAAATCGTGCACACACCTTTCGTAAGCCCAAATGTTTCATCAAAATGCGATAAATCGATGTATTGGAGATTTTCAATTCCATTTCCATGAATTTTAATGATGAATTTGGGTTATTTTTGATAAATTCACGCACAGTTTCGATGGAGTTTCCGGTGATCACGGATTTTGATTGCCCACATGTTGACCGTCATTTAAGTCCTCACGACCACTTTGAAAACGTTGAAACCACTCGTGCACTCTGCTACGGGATAGGCAATCATCGCCATAAACTTGTTTCATCAATTGAAACGTTTCGGTAAAAGTTTTACCAATTTTAAAACAAAATGTAATGTTGGCTCTTTGTTCGAAGCTCATTTTCGTACCGATAACACAAACATACTGACACTTCAAACGTAATAACTTCACTTCCAATGTCATGAAATTCTCACTTGACAAGCGATAAAGATAGCAGATTCTAACGCACCAGTCGGCATATAGATGACGCCACCAGGGACGCTAGATTCAAAAAGTCCTATTTACCTTGGAACGCAGCTTGTATACAGAGTTATGTAAAGACGACGAGTTGAATTCCGAGTGACTATTCCATCGGTTTTTGTATGCGATGACTTGTGTCTAAAATAAAATCTATTTCGCCCAGATATATGATACACATTTTTACAATTATTATGGCCTGAAACAAAGCTACATCATTATGACATCGCAGTATATAAAAGCGTTGTTTCCTGCCCCTAAATAAGTATAATGCATATGCCTCACAAGCAATTAAGACTTTCTGTTTCTCCTCCTACAATGTAAAATCGCGTTATAACCGCACCTATCTCCCCCTATAACTATGCTCAAAACTACTAAAAGTACCATAACTCTCTAAATAAATACGAGAAGCATTAAATTTCATATTTAAGATCGTTCGTAAAGGCTTAATTGGAGCGGTTCTAAACATTGATCAATGGACATGGCAGCATCTGCCTTCAGCTGAAAAGTCATCTACTAATTTCAATCAAACTTGGTGCCTAACATCACTTTAATATTCGTTTGTTATGTTGTGAAAATTGGTGATATCGGAAAACTGTGCCTGTTATATGTGTATGGGTATCACATTTGGAAGTTTCATCTGATTATTTCGCCTAACAATAAGCCACCTTACGGATCAGTGAAGTAATTGGAATGAAATTGTATGCAAATAGAGGCGCGAAGGTATGCCGCCTCGCGTCTTAAAATGATCGGAATTGGACGATAACTTGTCAGTCTCTTTCATAAAAATTATATTAATTTTAGTACTTCTGACTGAAATTTTTCCAAAATTATGGTACAGTCTTTGCGACAGATTTTTCCAATTCATATACAATGCTTCCCGATAATAATGTATTGATGTTTAAAATTGGGGCAATACTTACCCGAGCCACCTCATAACAAGAAAACAATTTTTAAAACCGCCGGTTTGCCTTATACAGGAATTTTATACCTTATATGTAAGATGTCTTATAAAAATTAAGCAAACTTAAAAATAATAGGCTATATTATAGTTTATTGCCAAGAATGTTTGCAGTTGATCCTCGAATCACCCTAGCTCCCATATTACATATCGTCATCTGAAATGCAAAATAAAGTAGCATCACTTTTCATAATATGACAAACGAAGGAAAAACGATATAATTGAAACCACTCATATTGAAACTAAATTTGAGTTGTTGATGATATGTTGTTTCGCATTTTAGATGACGATATAATGATATATATGCCGAACATATCAATTTGCGTACATGCACCTAAAATTGTTTTAAATATTTTGTATTGATCATTTTAGTTATTTTGATTTCTTCTGCTTTGATCCTTGAACGTTGCGAGGGTATAAAATATTCGGTGGCTCTGGAACTTAGCATTTTTTTATTTTCTGTCATATGTATAAGCTCGATCGAAAATGTTATACACCATTAAAATAAAGGGAAAGCATGTTACTTAGACCTGACTGTCAGGGGAACGGAAAGTCCTCATTATTTTCACAAGAGTAAAGACTAAATTAAGTGCAGTACCTGCAAATGCTATTGTTTAATTCTTGAAACAGAAAACTAAAAGCATTTCTGGTCGACACAGCCTTTGGGCGACTTTAATTAATCATTCTTCTTCTTCTTTAATGGCGTAGATACCGCTTACGCGGTTATAGTTGAAAATTAATCATTATAATCATAATTACAATAAGACTTATGCACAAGCTTTACTATTTAACTACTTATATAATATATGTGAACATCTGTTCCTTATAAGTAATATATATATATATATATGTATATATATATTATATATATTTATATGCGCATATATGCAATGAGAATTGCTTAAAGAAGACAGTATATATATGCATACACATGATGATATCAATACAACTATTTGACGCTTTCATGCCGTGCACATCTGTTCGACATAGTAAATAGTTCTTCCAATGCCTCAAAGTATGCTACACTTGATGGTCATGCAACGCTATGATGTTGCCATATTTTCAAATGCTCACTTGCATAATTCACTGCGTCATACCTGTCTTCGTTTCGCCTCTTTAACTTCCGAAATCCGTTTTGTGTTAATATATTTGTTTGACACACTAAAGGTGTGCTTGCAAAAGAGATTTACTCACACCTTACAACTGAGTTAACAACAAACACAACAACGCTGAGCAAAACACTGAGCAATTGCAGAGTATTGTAAGAGAGGACAAAAATACTTGTAAATGTGTATGAGAAATTGAGCAAAGAGTATTAAAAGGATATATTAGTAAATGAAACTTTTGCCGCTTACTCAATTTCTCTTGAATAACTGCAGGGCTCTCTTCATCTTCGCGTAAAATACGTGTGAGTACTCACCGTTACCATTGTACTGCCCCAAGTTGTTTTGCACTAGAGTCGATCACACTGGTTGACGATGACGGCGACGACCTCGCCAAGCATATTGTTATAGTGCGCGCTGCTGAGTGTACTACTTGCTGTACGTTACGGTGGAAATCCTGCGCGCAAAAGTATACTTCCAAATTGTGCTGCATTTTTATTAGGGCCTGTGCAAAGGTGGGGGTATTTTTAATACACAACATAAAGATTATATGCAAAAATTTAATATAGGTTTAAAATAATTTAGAAAAAATAAATTGAAAAGTGGTAAAACTGTGGCATATTAAAGTTCCATTTATAAAATAAAAATACAAATTGTTATTTGCTGCTATAAGGCGCGCCCAGATTAATTGGTGTAGAAAACAACAAAAAATCGAGAAAATAAACCGTACTTTCTTGGTATAGCTTTTCAATAGCAAAGATTTTAAATTGTGAAAATAAAATACTACCAATGTGTTGTTGAAAATAAATGTGTGCATAAAATACACGCAAAACCTGAATTTATAAAATAAAATATAATTCGTGGTAATACAAAAAAATGTCGTAAATAAATGTTATTGAAATTAAAGTATTTTGAAGAGAAATAAAGTAAATTTCAAAAAAAAAAAGAAAAAATTTTGTTCAAACGAAAAATTACTAACCTAAAAACTGAGCATTCGGGGAAAATGTTTTAAATAAGAAAAAAACCAAAAAAAGAAAACAATTAGGAAAAATTATATTTAAATAATATTAACTGATAAACTGAGGATTACGAAAAAATTTGTACAATAAGTAAAAGCAAAATTGTGCAAAATTATTATATTCAGAACGAAAACAAACTGATAAAAAAAATCATGAAGTTATACAAAAATTTAAATTTAAAACTGAAAATCAGTGCAAAGAAAAATTATGAAACTATTTTACCGACATCTGTGCTGTTCAATTTTCAATTAAAAACATTAATATCGTTTCGAATTTTAAACTATCTTCAAATAGTTAATTATATTTATATAGAAGGATCAGAAATTGAATATTGTTGTATAGACTTACTAGTTTCTAAAAACAATCTAAAGAGTTAGGAAAAGCAGAAAAACAATGTTGAGAATTCAAGCAGAGATGACAGGCAGATAAAAGGAGCTAGTGGAAAGGATTAACATATTAGCGCTTTTTACTCTTCTTGAATCCATAATATTTATGACACAGATCTCATTTTTAGCTGTGTTTAAATCTGTTTTTGTAGAAACAATATTGTTTTTACAAAATATATTTTTTAATAGAATATTGACCAAAGCAGAACTGATACATATTTCATTGTTTCTTATCAGGGTTGCGAATTATTTTAAGCTAAAAATGTTGTATTGAAACTTAAATTTTTTAATAAAAAATTATTGAAAATTCAAAATAAATAAATTAAATTAAAATGGAAATTAAAGTTTTCAAAGAAAGTCTATGGAAAATTAAACTTTAGAATTTTAAAAATTAAAATTTTATAGTTAGAATGCAATAATAATAAAATAATTCAAAATTGAAAAATTACTAAAAAATTTAAAATTTACTAAAGATTTAATATTTAATTAATTTTTACTAACAAAACTGCTAAAGAATATAGAATCTGATAAACACATGGCGAGCAAATAATTTTTGCAAATTAAATATTATATATATATATTTTAAATATTATTTCAATAATATTTTAAATAGTACTCTATTGTAGTGCCAAACTTCTTTATATACTTACACTAATTTCCTTGTTAATTTTGGGTTGTTAAAGCCGAAAGTGATAGTAAAATTTTCCTAACACGAAGGATTCTTTGGGTTGTAGTCAATGATTGGAGGGGTCAAACCTCAACCAAAATGATAAAAATAGTTATACGTGACGAAAAGTTTTGGAGCTCAAGTTCGTAATCAGGACAACTCAAATTAGTGAAGAGTCATATCCATTGATGATTTTGATGACACATAGCTTAATTTTGTTGCATCGAATGCAGCATGATGGATGATATTTTCTATGCATTGATGTTTTTTTAGATGCAACCATATTTTTATTGGATTATATTACTTATTTTATGCAATGGTTGGCTAAATAATTGTCGTACTAACAACATATTGCTGGTAATAGACTAAAATTTTGGTGATTTGACAGCTCAGTTTTCAATTCTACAAAAAAATTGGAGCGGCAACATGTACAATGTTTTAGTCCCATAGTCCCAGTGTCTGGTTTTTATAAAACTGAAAAGACATTTAGTATTAGGACATATCATCATAAGTTATTCCAAAAAAAAATGGAAGTTAAACAGGAACAATTTGTTGGACATGTCACATAAGCTATCCATATATATATGCATTATAATTGGAAGGCTAGCAGAATTTCTGTAGGTACTACGGAAGGGTTTACAAACACAATAACTTTGTTTATATAAAATGCTTTTCAAATACTTCAGTTCCATCCTAACGTTAAGTTTGGAAAGCTAGTCAGACAGTGAGCAAAGAAAAATAGAATACAAAAACTTAATGAAACGAAAATAATTTAATACCAAATCCGTGCACAGATTTCTAATACAAATTATTTCCGGAAATTTAAGAAAAATTGTAAATTATTCTAAAAAATATTTTAATTCAAGCCTCTCGAACGCTTTGTTTTCATGTAAAGCAATAGTTTTAATATTGAAAACACCGCCTACTCAGAGGTATGGTAGATAGGTACATGCAAGGAAAAAAAATTATAATATCGACAGTCAGATTTTATATATAATTGCTAAACGCTGAGTATAATTATGATCAACTTTATGTTATACTAAAGGTATGGAAATGGAAATTTAGTGATTTTTTCAGTAAAATAACTCTACGAACTAATACTTATATAATAATCAATATGATTTTCTTCTTAAAAACAAATAAGAAAAATACGAAGATTTAACCTAACCAATTTTTTAACATCAAATTTTTTTCTAGCATCTCAAAATGATATTTAGATAACAAAATTACGAAATATTTAAATTCATAAACATGTCATCAATTAGCAAAAATAAGAAAAAGACTGTAGTGAGAAATAAAAAATGTGGACTTCAACAAAAATGTGAAACTTGAAGTGCGCTAAAAATCAAGAGACACCGTGTACCGTGGCGAATGTAGAACTTTTATAAGTACCGAAAAAGAGAAGTAGCAAACAAGCAAATCGAAAGTTGAGTGGTGCAGAGAAGCGGCGCAAGTGAAATAGATATTGAAAATAAATCTGAAATTATAGGAAAATAAAAAACCCAAATAAAAAATAAACAAAAAATAACTACAAATAATATGAGAAAAGTGTAAAATTGTGCAGTTGAATAAAACATAACTGCCACTAAAAAACACATAATTGGACTCAAAATTAGCAGCTCGGTCGAACGAGTTCACAGGCAAATAACTGAAGATGAAATTAACCTGAAAGCACTGCACGCACACGCAACACCTGCAATTATAATAAAACTAAGCGACACCGTTAAGGCGTGGAGTAGCCAAGAAATTTCAGTCCAACAATGCGCAACAACATACAGAAAAGTCTGCGAAAAGAGTAATTAAATGGAAATGAAGCAGGAAAAGTAAACTGGAACTGTGAACCGAGGTATTTGATAAAAATCTGTAGCAAATGCGAAAAGGTGGTCAAACAGAAAGCCAAAAACAAAAACAAAAATAAAACAACTGCAGTCTTTACGCAAAATTGTCGTTGGCGCTTGCGTATACGCAACAACAAACGAATTGTGCGGCGCTAGCCAGCGGGCTGCTAATGTCAAGCCACGCCAGCAAACTTGTGTAACACAAACAACAATTAAAATTCGAAAACAAAGCCTGACTGCGTGTAGTTGCGTTTGTGCTTGTTGCTGTTGTGTTATTAATTTTATTGCTGTACCCTAAAAACGTTTTGACTTAGCACGCACACATTCCGCTGACTGCGCGCAGCGAAGACAATTGGCAGTCGCACGTCTGTGGTGGTCGGAAGACTTGCACACGCGAGTTGTGACTGAAAGCAAAACGAACGTTTAGTTTTGTTTCAGTTTCAGACAACTTTTTCTTTTATATTATTTTTATATTATTTCGTTCTTCTGTAATCTTTTCATGCGACGCGTGGTTAGAAGCGTAAAGCATAACGCACGCCGGCAAAGCACGAATAACAGTAGATAAAAAACACATAGAACAATATGCCAATAAGCACGCACTTAGTAACGAAAATAATACCGTAACAAAATAAAAAATAATAAGTTACAGTGGAAGAAATAGTTGTGGATATATGCGACGAAGGACGCGCTCCAAGAAGCAGCGAATGCATGTGTGTGACATATTTGTAGCTAGCTAGTCAAATAGTTGAACTGTAGCGTTAGAACCTGAACCTTTAGGGAGGACACCAACGCTTGCAGTGACAAACGGAAAGCAAGATAATATTTTACCGAGCACTATTTGCTAGCGAGTACCAAGCGAAGCAATCAGTTATCCTGCCATTAAAATAAATCACGTGCAACAAACATAACAACAGCGGAAGAAGAAGCACCAATATTACTGCTAATACAACGGCCGCAGATTGGCAAATATTTCCTATTTTTGCTGTGTCGCAATCACAAATAGGCAAGCGTTATAGCGTTGGCAAAATACTTTTCCTTTAGTATGCAATATCTTGACGCTGACGACAGTATCGTGAGGGTCTTGCGGCATAATAGAAAAGTAATATAATACGATCGTATCCCCACAGAAATGAACAGATAAAATTGTGCTAAATATTCATAAGCACAGCAGAGCGAGTGCATAAAGCAGACAGCGTCAGGGCGCCAAAAGGAAAGCGATAAAAATAGTAAACGGAAGCTGCCAGCGTCACTGCAGCAAAATAGACCAAATAAAATATATATATATACATACGAGACAACAACAAGACTTGCACATCGACATCATCAATAAAGCTAACTAATACTTGAGCAACAAAGAAACAAACACAAAAGGCCAGAGCACAGCAAGTGGAGCAGCAAAAAATATTATAAAAATTCATAATCAAAGTTATAAAATACAAAACGCCCACAGCAGCAGCAGCAACAAACGTCAACAACAACAAACAATAGCAACAAACGCCAATCACAACAACTCATCCATCATCGGCCAGCGTGTGCGCGTACATGTGTGTGTGTGAGTAATATGCTGTAACAAGTAAGCTCCTCCTCCCTCCACCCCGACATCACAAGCAAACGTCGTCAACATCCACAGCTTTAACTTTATTAATACAAGCAATTGCCATTTCATTCCGTTAGAACGGCAATATCGGGCCCCTCGTTATTGGTTATATTGGTAAATATAGCGTCGTAATACTTCGATTCGCATCAATATGGCCTTTAGCAGCAGTAGTAGTAGTAGTCGGTACGGTATCAGTAGTGGCGGCGCTTACGGCAGTGGCAGCATATCAACGTGGGATAGATGCACAACAGCGTTGCTATTGCCGCGAGCACGTCTCATCACCCTCTGGCTGGCATTCAATTTAGCGCTGATCGTACAGGAGCCAATGAAGAAAATCGCCTCAGTCGATGCAGCGTAAGTACTCACATAAATTTATAACCGTACATACATATGTAAGTATTCACCAACATTTATGTAGTTACGAGTCATATACTGTTATATGTGCGCGCTAAAATAGTTTAATAAGCGTTTATGGGTTAACTACTACTGAGCATTTATAGCATAATTAAGTCCCCGCTGCATACATGCTTTATTAAGTTATGCAATTTTCTAGGAGAAAAGTGTGGACTTAATAATGATTTAAGGGGTCAATAGGGTAATCTGACCTGTTTTTTCACACTTCTTTTCATAGACATTTTTATTCTATAATAGAATTTTTTCACATATAATGAGGTATGTATGTATATCGTGGAGTGTATAAACAAATGTTTTCGGAATTTTTTAATGACATCTGTCGGAGAAATGGATGGGTGAATGAGATGCGTTTTTTCATTGGCGGACGCGATTTCTCATGTTTGGCTCATCTGAAACACAAAAACCCAATTCTTAAAAAGTACGTGAATGGTTATCGTCCCTACTAAATGATACTCATGAGAAAATGTTGATAAATAAAAAAGTAATTAACGTTTTTTTTTTTGTAATTTTTCCCCATATTTTTGCACAAATTTTGTCAATAAATTACAAAAAATTATGAATCTAGTAGCGGCATTGAAAAAAAAATTTAGCAAACAGTTGAGTAGTTCGACCCGAATCATGTCCGACAGTTTAAAAAAGTGTGTGTTTGAGAAAAACGCGTTTAAAGCGCCAGGGGAGCGCTCCGAGCGCTCCACACGACGAGCGGTATTATTACTTTTGGGCATTTTTGAAACTTTCCAATGGTAAAGTGGGTTTCTACATTAATTCTAAGGGTATAAGGGAACAGAAAATGCAAATTTTTGAAAAGAGATTACTCTACTGACCCCTTAATAATAAAAAAGTTAACCATGCTCTGAACAAATGCAGATTTTGAAATCATTAGCAGTATAAGATGAGCTATAATATCGCCACAATTTGATAGCGGCTTAAAAATATAATACCTTGTTTAGTGTTTAAAATAATCAATATTTTGAAAAACCTGTGAAAAAAGTCTAACTAATTAAGATAGAGTTATATCTTCTACGAAACTCTTCCAAGAGCAGTTTACACAGCCGTAATAGTTTTGCGAACTACTTCCTGGACGGGCAATGGAACGTCTGCTCTTCGTAATCGATTGGGGAAGCGGTTTTACCATCTCCAGGTGTTATGCTTTCACTGCCTTTTCTGCTGGAGATGTGATCCCTCCATAATAGCATTATATTCTGGGCATCAATCACCAGATCAGCTCCGAGGGCTCTACAAAAGTATGCTCAGGTCTTGAAACCTTCTGTTAGTCGCCGCATGTTTTCGTAGAATTTTCGAGCATTACTCCTGGTCAGCTTGCCAAACTCTTCGTACTTATGCATTTCGGCCTCTCTTTTTTTGTCTGCAAATGCGTCTCGCTTCCCTCTTCAACTCTTGGTATCTATGCTATCCCGCATCTGTTGTGGTCGATTGTAATGGCAGTCTGTTTTCTATCTCCTGCGATACAGCACTCCTTATCGTACTAGATGTTCTGTTGGCTTTTCCGAAAACCAATGGTTTCGGTTGCAGCTGTACCTTTATGCAGAGTTGCTGATGAGTGCTCTCTGAGAACAGGAGTGCAAGTCGAGCAGAAAATCATTCGGCTGTCTGTTAGGATTGCAGCTTCTCGATGTCGAACCTTGTCCTTGTATTTGTTGACGTGCGTGTTTTGATGCACAGAGGCGGGTGCGTATCTTGGTCTAAGTCAATGTTAGGACCTCGGAGTGTACGCACGTACAAAACACTGGAGGCGAGTCTTCCGTCTATTATAGCATGATCGATGTGGTTGTTGGCTTTTCAATCCGGTGACATGTAGGTAGCTTGATGTATTTTTCAATACTGGAATCTACTACTACAAATAACTATATGTGGTATACCGGAGAAGTCGATCAGCCTCAACCCATTTGGGGACGTTTCATCATGGAGGCTGAATTTAATGACTGTCAGAACAAATATACCTTATTTGCCCACCTTGGTGTTAAAGTCGCCAAGCACGATTTGGACATGGCTCTCATATGTGAGCTCTAAGCACTCATAGAAGGCATCTTTGGTCACATCGTCCTTCTCTTCCGTCGTGGCGTGGGCGCAAATCAACGATATGTTCAAGAACTTCGCTTTGATGCGAATTGTGGCTAGACGTTCATCCACCGGAGCGAATGAGATACTCGGCGACGAAGTCTCTCTCTCACCATGCATCCCACACCGAATTTGCGCTCCTTTATGAGGCCACCCTAGTAAATGCCACCACGTTCTACTCGTTTCAGTACTAGTCCATCCACTTCCTGCACGGCGTTGATGTCAACCATTACTCTTACGAATGCATCTATCAGCTGTGCAGCGGTACCTTCCCAATTAAAGGACCGGACATTCCAAGTGCAAGCCCTTATATCGTAATCTTTAACATGTTTGCAGTGGTTGTCATCAAATGGGGGTGTCTCATCCAAGGCTGTTTTAATACATTCAGTTGGAGTATTTTTTATGTGGCTGGTCACAAACCGAGCGCACAACCCGGGGGAAGGATGATTCGCCTTCTCACTTTGGTTCTCCTTCAAACGTTTTTTGGCGACCCAGAGGATAGTTGAACTAAGACCATAAGTCGTGAGCTGTTTGTGCCATATGTAAAATAATCGTTTCTGGCCACTTCAAAGTAAATGACAATCAGAAAACTTTCCTCATTTGCGTGAATTTTTACACATGGTTCAGTCCTTATTGAAGTAAAGTATCTGCAATATTGAGTTCGTTTCGTAGTGTTAGGGAGATACTTAAGCTTAACGTATCGTCTCTGGCCGTACATTAAAGAAAAAAACGCATTTGTCAGGATTATTAAGCTGTATATTCTCTAATAATGTTTGTTTCAGTGTATGATTGTTAAATTAAAGTTAATACATATTTCATTTTATTATAAATTGATTTAAAAGAAACGGAAAAATCTTAGATTATATCGTGGTATACGTGTCGCGGCGTCGGTTGTTGATTGCTCACCACCCTTTTTCTCGTTGACGTTCTGTACATTCGGTTACAGAACTCACTGCTCTTCTTCTTACTGATGTTTCTAACATTCATTTACAGTAGATATATCAAAACTTTGTGATGTGAATATGAATATATTCCATGCTGATACATAATGCCACATACTGCCGACATAATGCCGGCATGGTGGCAGTCAGTGCCAGCGCTAAAAGCATTTCTAACGCAGTTATTTTTATTATAGTCGCGTTTCATTATAGCTATGGCATTCCTTTGCTTTTGTTCTTGGGTTGTGACTATTTATTTGTTGTTGGTAATAAACAAGTACTGCAGCAGTTGTCATATTAGAACACTTTTACAACTATCAATTAAGCTAACAACTTTATAAAGTGTTAGTAAGAAATAAAAAGTGCACAGTAAATGATGACGTCATTAAAAGCGATAATGGTAGTCTTGATATGATATTTATTATGCGGAATTGTAAATGAAATGTGGATAAATAGATTAATATAATTTGGATTATCGCTATCGAATATAATGATTAGAGAATCAGTAGACCGCCTTTTGAAGGATTTGGTTTCTTTTTGAATGTTTAAATCTTACATGCTTATTTATCGGATGAGAGTACTCAAATTGGCGGAAAATTTTAAAGCACATTTTTCAAATACTTTAAATTTAACTGTAAATATAAGTTTGCAACATTTTCAATACAAATTTAATTCTAATGAAAATTGCTAACCATAAATTTTACGCAAGTTTTTGGAAATTAATTACTTTCTCTGTTTCTTATCCTCCCCACTAGCAAACATTTAGCAAAACATGTGCCATATAACCGCATAAATCTGCTATGTATTTATTATAAAAGTGTCACCTTAAATAATACAAAATGGCGGAAAAGTCACGCTGTTAACAATGAAATAAATTTTTGTTTCTAGTGCTTAATTGTTATTGCTCTTTCTGATGTTTTGACATTTCGCATACAGTTTTTGTATAATAATTTGTATTAATTAATGATTCGCAATGGTGAAATACACATATAGTGATTATGTAAATAAAGGCTTCTAATTAACTTGACAATGGTTTGTGTTTTACATCATTAACATTGTAAATGTGTCCATTAATTTATATTTTTTAGCCTCACTGCTGAATTTATGTACATAAAACACGCGCTTCAGACTTATTTAACTATTTGCGTAATTAAGTTTGAAATCAACGCTCCAAAATACCTCTGCTACAGTAGTTCTTGATTGGATTGTTTATTTTCTGTCCAGCTGTTTTAAGACATTTTATCATTAGTAGGCCGCGTGAATCCACTCAATCGGTTTTTCTCAGCTGCCTCTGGATTGTTTTTGAATTTTCGGCTTGCGTAAAATTTTTTTGGAAATTGCTACCCTTGTGGGAAAGCCAGTATTCGTAATACATAATTGACACGTATCATCGTATTAACAAGAAAATAACGGTTTCTAATGAAATGCATTTTTATCCTTCCATTTCGTGTAGACTAAAAGGAATTCATTTGTTGAAACAGTTGTTTAATATTTCGATGAGTGAAATGCCTATAAAACAGGCATCTGGCGAACATTGTGAGTGGGGAACTAGCTCATAACGTCATTCCTTCAATCTAGCGGTCATACCACGAAATGTATGATTGTCGGCTGCAAATGGTGCATAAAGTTGTCACATTGTAAAGGCGTGGTCTGGCCTTTATTCGCGGTGACAATAGGTTGTCTTCCGAAAATGATTTTGTTCTGTTACATCGTATTGGAATAGTCAAGTACTAATGGACTAGTGTTTTGAAAATATCGAAACATTTCCCACACTCTTTATTCTTGAAATAGTCTTAAGGGATCGTATCAGTCTGAAACTCTCGAGAAATCAATTTTTACATTATCGGATAGTCTCTTATCATCCTCTCAAATCGAAAACCAAATTATTGCGGTTGCTACAGTGTTTCTTGCGGAAAGGAAACAAAATAGAGTGGGGAACACTGCAACTCCAATCTTTAAACGTTTTTTTCTCAGAATGATTAAAAATGGTTTCCATCTCAACGAAAGAGTTTTGAAGATATCTAAATCTAATTTTAATAGAACACTTTTAACGTCACTCGCTATCGCGCTATGGAAGCTTTAATTTTTGTTTTTCAAATCTTTCTATTTTTTTCTACGATAAATTGTCGAAAAGAAGGTCAGAATTCGATACTTTTTTTTTAAACCGCCGCCATTTTGTCAAATTTAAAAAAAAAAAAAACAAACAAACGCTTCCATAGTGCGAAAGCGACTTTCCTACGTATTGATAATCTGTTTGAAACTTTTATTTTAGACCAAAATACGGAAAATTTTTTTACATGTCATTTCAACAATTTATGTAGCTATGATGCACCCAATAAATAAATGTAAAAAAAAATAATTTTATATTCGTCGGGAATGTATATATTTATAAAACAAATTAGACTGATTAGTTTATTTCACACTGAGACGATTTGAAGAAAATAGTTTTAGCTAGGTATTATTTTTCATTTTTTGGGTATTTCGGTGTTGATATTCAAATGCTGCTTCAAAAAAATATTTTAACTTGCCACTAATTTGAAATGAATTAAAATTGTTTAAGGCACACACAAAGCGTGAAAACTGAAACAAAATCTATTATTGTTTTTCATAAATATTTTGAGAGTCTATATCGTTTGAAATACCAAAATACAAATTTTAAAGGATTTCTAAATATTTTGTTAGCTTCAGGATTATAAACTGTAACAGTTTTGTTCGATCAGCTTCAACGGTTTAGTTTTAAAGACGTTTTTCCCCGAAATAGCATTTTTCAAATTTGCTGCAGTGATTAGAGGTTTGTTAAAAAGGTATCGCGTTTTGTATTTCTTAAGAAAGTGTTTATATGTTCATGAATATCTAAGTTGTCCCCCCAAATAGCGTTAGCGTTTTTTCAATCCCCAAAGTACTTAAAAAGTCATTCTTGTGATCTTGTCGGTTCCTCCTTTGATGCAGTTTTCATTTTCTCAATCATAGCGTAGCCTCTTGGGCCTCTTAAATTTTGGGAACAAGAAAAGTCACAGGCTGCTAGGTCTAGGGAATACGGCAGTTGCAGCACCAGTAATCTGTTGTGCATATATTCGCGTGTAAGTAACGAACTGGTGCAAAAGCAAAAGAAAAGAACACGTTTATTCGACCCTCTGAGAACAATTTTTACCACCGACAAACGTGGCTTTTGTCTAAGGTAGTTTCACCAATGTCACAGTCAACAATTGTTTTTCACACAAACTATTATAAGGACTCTTTATTAAATTTTTTGCAATTTATAATAGTCTGTATATAATTAAATTTTGGGTGGGCGAAAAAATATTTTAGGTTCTGTTCAACTTTTTGTTTAAACATCGCCACTTCATGAACTTTTGATTTTTTTCGACCGTAGTTTATTGTAGGGACAGTATCGTCGTCAGCCATAGAGAAGGCAGGAATCACTGCAGAAGTAGAGGACCCTGTTGTGTTTTAGTTCCGCTTAAGACCGCGTGTAAATCGAAAAATATTTAATCTGTTTCCTCAACAATTTTACTGTGTAGTTTTAAGTTAAGAATATACACTTATAATTTTAATATTGTTACAGTTTGTTTGCCATGAAACTGAGTCGTTTGTCTATATATACGTGACCTGGTGCCTCAGGTTTTGAAATTGACCTATCGAAAGTAAGGTCTTGTAAGAAATTGGTTGTATATGTGAAGTGTATTATAACCTCGGATTTTTTAGTTGACACTTTCAAAAATTTCTTTAAGTTAATTTTCTTGGTTCCATGTATTAGAAATTCGAATAATATTATTAGAAAAAGTTGTAATTACTAGTAATTGTATGGTTCAGATTTACAAAAGAACATGTGTATCCATTGATTTCAGTGTTTTCATCAGGGTTATATATATTATAATTTGAATGGAGTGCACTATTGCGTGAACACTTAGTACCAAATTTGACATTAAAATTGTCGAGTGCCCATTAATCAACACTAACCATGAATTAGCGTAGCACGAAAATTTATTAGCATACTTTGTGTCAAAACTGAGTGAGTTTCCAAGAATTTTTTTGCCTCTAAAAACTGAATTGCCAAGAGTGACGTTGCAATTACGGTCACGCACACAGCCACACATATTTATTTGGTATAAATGCTTACATTGTTAATAACTGGCTTTGTGTCTTGCACTGCAATCAGCATTTTAATACTGATTTATTTTTTATTTTTATTGTTTATTTTATTTATGCTCATTTTGCCCCCCACCGAACTCAGCAATCCTTTGAGTGAAGTTAATGCGTTTTCAGTTTAGCTCTTTTGACCTGGCTTTTGTCGCATTATTAGCGCATACACCGTGGCAAGGGACGTGCGTGTGTAAAAGTCACATGACCCAAAGTGGACTCATACATACATATATGTATAGGTATGTGTGTGTGTTGGGACATGCGGCTAGCTTGCGTTTGCAGTTGCTTGGCTGGTCCTGCAGAGCAATTTATGAAATATAAATACGGTTTTATATGTATGTGTACGCATGTAGTCTTATAAATACTTTTCTGCAATGGTCGGCAATTTCATGCTTGAATGAGTTACGGTATGAACCTTATTAAGCCGTTAGCTGGCAAAGCGAGAGACGGAATCAAGCGGCGGCACATTGGACGATATTGAACGATAAAACTGCGAGAATTGCTTGCGGCTGAAATTGTGGTTCGCGAAAGTAATAAATTTTCATATTTAAATTTTTTTGTCTCCTTTCGATACTAAAAATAAATATTTAAATGCCTGAAAATTTATGAGGGCTGCAGCAGAGCAGAGGTGAGATTTTATGGTGGGGATTTTGATTATTTATATTTTATAGACACGAGTACGCTTATTTGCTATTTCGAAATATGGTTGAAGAAGCTTTTTAAAATATTAATGTTTGTATAATGATTTATTAATGAAATCATAATTAAAAAAAATTATTTTACTCAATCATACACGAAAATTATATAACCAGTGCTGCTCAGTAGATTTAAGAAAGTGCCGCTGAGCTTCAGCGGTAGTGGCAATGAGCACAAAAAAAAACAAGAAGTAGCTCTACTGCAGTGGAAGTACACGCAATTAAATCATACATTTGCATGTTTGCACGACAACACAGCCTTTTTTCTTTACTTCTCTTTCTTATTATATATTTTTGTGTTGACCTGTGTATCTGGCGTTCTTCTTGAGTGCCAAAAAAGGAAATACTTGTAAAATGTGTCACATGCTGTTGCCCTGTTGTTTGCTCTTTGCTTCCTTTGGCAGGGCAGTAATTGTCAGTGACACTGCCAATGCAGGCCTCTTAAAGGCCTCATCGTAATCAAAATAAGGCCTATAAAAGCGATGTGGCGGCCATACGGAGAAAAATAAAGTAGCACAAATTTACCATTACTGGATTACGCGATCGCGTGCTACAAAAGGACATCCGCAATGCCCTTACATATTCATTTCTCTATACATGCGCACCACATACTTGCACGAAAAGACCTCAGACTACTTCCGCACATTGTAGAGGAATGTGTCATGCTAAAGAAACATCTCTCATATATAAAAGGTTGTAGTAGATATATTCAAATAATACTATATAATATAACTGAATTGTTGAAACCTACGATATGTTTCCTTAAGTTCTCATTAAAATCTTAAAGGTGCTGGTTTGATTCTGATTTTGTTCAATAATTTATTGTAAATTTGAAGCGCACTTCAAAATACCATATTTACTTTACTGTTTTGCATTTTTTGTTATTTGTCACAAATCACCAGAAGTAGGCTTCTTAATTAAATTTTTTCAATTCTTTTGAAGATCTGGTGAACTTAGGGATATAGTGCAATGTTCATTCTTGCGTAGTTATAAAATGTATCTGAATATTGGCCTAGTTCTAAATATAATATGCTTAATATGCTAAATTCTCTGTTTACATTCCTTTGCTCTTTAATTGGATATATGTATTCCAGATCACAACTTTCGCAATTTAGAACACTTCATCTCAAAAAATCAATGCAGCAGTTCGCCTCGCTTGTTCGCTTTCCCTCTGACAGCCTATAGCATCGCTTCTCCCATGAGCGAGTATCGCTTCAAACTTCGTACCGCTTTTCTCGTCTATTGTAACATCAACGTTCGTGGCATCCATAAATCGAACTTCTTTTGTATGCAGCCTTATTTAAATGGTTCCATGGTTTTTTGTACAATGGTTGATCCATGGGTAATTAAAACAACGCTTACATGACGGTTGGACTCGATGAGTTTCATTGTTTTCTTGATAATTTCGACAATTGATTATTCAGAGTGTGGCTCATCTTTGACTTTATAATTACCGGAATAAAATCGAGGAGCCCAAATTTTGTCATTTAACTATAGTATATCCAATTCAACCCATATTAGACATACATACATACTGCTAAAAGGAAAGGATTTCCTCTGAGTTTCAATTATATATCTCACACATTGAACGATATTTTCTGTTAAAATTTAACTATAGGTACTGGGGTCTATAACTAGATAATGCTAATTTAGAGACGTGTACACAATTTGAATTAAATCGGCTTAAACATTTTCTAGAAATCGTGTCCACCGATTTCAAAGATGGAGTTTTGAGAAAAAAGGAGTTTAAAATTGGTGCGCTAAACCGACGTGACCTGATGGGCGGAGCTTCCGAAGGGTGTATATTTTAGAATTTTACTCGGATCGATTTAAAATTTTAGGAGAATATTTTAAACATATTGCACTATTTAATAGGACAAAAAAAATTGATTTTTTGAAATTTTCCAACCCAATTAACCCCTTAAGTAGTTCAAATCTACCAATGCTTCCGCTTTCGAATTTAAATAGACGTCTTTAAGCTGTGCTTATCAAAAGAGTAAACTTGTTATCGGTATTTTCTCGTATACGGAGGTTAGTACACATAGTCATTACTACATCCTGTTACAATAATCCAAGAACTATAACTCAGGCGCTTTACACCATATACGAAATAGCAGACATACTATACTTCGAAAAAATAAAAAATCAGTTATATTTTTTAGTTTCTCTTCAGTTCTGATCATAACTGCAAAGTCCAATAATTTGACTTTCTAATGCTTGCCATTTGAAATAGCCATCTTAATACTGTTCAGATATCATTCCCCTGTTAATCATATTTTAGTATTTCACCCCATTTCCACTTCCACCTCAGTTTTCTGCGCTCAACTTGTGCGCAACCATAAACTATGTCGCAATTCAGCTTTAATCTACGGCAATATCGATAATGTCAATTGCCTGCTTGCTAATGTACCTTAACCCCATGCGATTTACCACCACAGCTACGGTCATGCTCTTGTAGTTGCGCCTCACATCTTCGCCAGAGCTGAGTGTCTTTGAGCACAAATTGTTATTCCATTTCAAGTATGATTGAAAAATTGAAGTTGCAACTTGACGGCTGCTGCGAACTGTCATCGAGAATCAAGTGTGCTATTTATGTCGATAGCAATATTTCTTTGAGCGGAAGAGGCAGCAACTTGTGTACCATTTTCTTATATTCTTTAGTACGAACTAGCTATATTGCCAAATGCAATATTTAGAAGCATTCAGGTCAAGGATTTAGAAGACTTTTGGTAACTGTAACCTATTGGTGCAGCACATATTTTTGGATACTCTTAATTGTTGATACATATATGGAATAAGTAGCTCTGATACCGAAGTGTCAAGGTGGAAAATTATCATTCAATTCATCAATGAAATATGTTGTATGTTGGTCAAAGGTTTCGGAAGCTAAGTTGAGAAGTTGTTATGCATTCACCTTAAAGTTGGAGCCAACACCAGTAGTCTTAAACTTGTCTATGATGAAAGATTTGTATGGTAAAAATTTCGATTCCAGAAAAGTTTTAGATTTCTTATGAGGTGGTATATTTTATCTAAATAGTCATATCTATATAAAAGTTGCTATATAATTAGATTTCTTACTGACTGATTTGTCAATTATATAGACTGCGTATATATATATAGTATATCGACTCAGTTCGTCACGTTTATAACTTATAAAGGGTATGGATATATACCTACGTTTATTTCTGGTTGTTACGAATTTCGTGGCAAACTTAATACATTGTGGCAAAAAAGCACCAGGAAATTGTTAATTGCATCTTCAACTGATGAAAATCTGAAAAAAGTTAAGAATATAGTGAATGATTTTGGTGGATATTTTGGGTATGAAACGCGTTTGACTCGTCCCGATAAAGTTTAATTTTTTCAAAAAGGGTATGATTGTGACCGAATTTAAAGCCGAAACGCAATGAATACCATCGATAAACCGCCGTATTCATCAGATTTGTCTCCGTGTGAATTTTTCTTCTTCCCCAAACGGAAATTGCCACTCCATGGGACCCGGTTTTATTCGAAGGATAGCATAGAGGATATAAAACAAAATTCGTCGAAGGAGCCCATCCCAAAAAGTGCTTATAAAAAGTGTTTCGAGGCGAGGACTGGAAAAATTGTTGGTATAAATGTATTACATCTGGTGGGGATTACTTTGAAGGCGTCAAAATAAATATTGTCGAATAATTAAATATTTTTCATTCTAGATTATATTGCGTTTAGAAATAAATTAAATAAAAACATATCCCTATTTGTGAAAACTGAACGTTTCTTGTACACGTTTTTATATAATTTCAATAAGTAGTAATACTATTATTATTTTTAAATTTTAAGGAGAGTATTATAGTTTTAATAACGGTTGTTTGTAAGTCCTAAAATAAAAGAGTCAGATATAGGGTTATATATACCAAAGTGATCAGGGTGACGAGTAGAGTTGGGGATTTACTGTTGCAAGCTGTAACTTGAGTAAAAATAAATATTGATGAAACCAATAACGTATTTTTTAAGTTCGAAGATTCGGCCGACTGCCACGCCCACAAAATGGCGGAAACCGAAAACATATAAAGTGTCATAACTAAGCCATAAATAAAGATATTAAAGTGAAATTTGGTACAAAGGATCGCATTAGGGAGGGGCATATTTGGACGTATTTTTTTGGAAAAGTGGGCGTGACCCCGCCCCTACTAAGTTTTTTGTACATATCTCGGAAACTACTATAGCTATGCCAACCAAACTCTACATAGTCGTTTCCTTTAGGCATTTCCATATACAGTTCAAAAATGGAAGAAATCGGATAATAACCACGCCCACCTCCCATACAAAGGTTATGTTGAAAATCAATAAAAATGCGTTAACCGACTAACAAAAAACGTCAGAAATACTAAAACGGAAGGAATTGCAGAAGGAAGTTCATCCATTAGGTATATAATAGCCTTATTTCCAAGTAATTAGGAACCAATGATGATAGCGGAATAAAACTTTAAAAAAATACGGTATTTGAAAAATATGTAAATGACGTATAATGAAATCTCGATTGTCACTTTATCATGCGAGAGTATAAAATGTTCGGTGACACCCGAACTTTTCTAATAAATTTACCAATTAGTTAGTGCATAAACTCTTTAAAACTTACATAATTCTCATTGCTTCCGAACAAATGCAAAGTGCCAATAAGTATCTTCCAAGCTAAACTGTTCATTTCATTGTGCTTTTTGCTATGTAAAAAAATCACTCATACGTCACGGAGCACCTATTGGCTTTGCTTTTACTTACTCACGTACGTGGATACTAGAGTGGGTCGATTTTTTTCTATAGAATAGCATATGCGGGAAATCTTCTATGACTCATTCTGAACAACTTTGGATAAGAGACTACCGGTCTGAAACCGCGATTTTTAAGGCGAAGCTTAAAAAATCTGTATAAATGGTTGTATGGGAGGTATGTGATATAGTTGTACGATCTGATCGACGATTAAATTACATATGGATATCTCAAGAGCTGGCAAACAAATTTTTCCCTAAAAATCTTCAGCTTGAAAATCGCTGGCTCGTAACCGGTTTTAGACCTTTAGTCTCTTAATCAAAGTTGTGCAGCATGATCCGTAAAACTTTTCCCGCATACGTGATTTTTCCATTTTTTTTTTGGCTCCCTGTAAATCAACCCGCTCTAGTGCACACACACACAAAGTCGCTTGACGTAAACAATAAAACAAAACAGCCGTGCAAGTAATTTATAAAGCAAAATCTGGTATCATGCAAACGGAGAGACGGAGAGGGGAAGAGAGAATGGGGTTAAATTGACGTCGAAGATTGTTTGTTCGATTGAAAATCTTTACTGTTTGCCCCACACATGCATTAGTTGGGGCAACAGAGTTAAAATGTGAGAAAGCACGTTTTCTTTTGTGTGTATATATATACACACTACATATTTATTTATACATATATGTCTGTAATATATGTGCATATTTGGTATAGTATGTATAGTTGGGTTGGTGAGCACGAGCTGGGATCGAAACTGAAATCACTTCACTGCGTGACATATGCACAAAATTATAAGTGCGGATGTGTGTATGTTAGCAAGAATAAGTTTTGTTTTGCATGTTTTGATAGTACCCATACTTAAGTGCACTTACACAACGTACTTATTGTATGTATGTGCAAGCACTCGCTTTGTACATATTCACATTACTTGCATGGTAGATAAATACGTACAGAAGTGTGTACTGAAGTGTACTTTATGCAAATGAACGCGCGCGTACTTCCATTCAATCTGATTTTGACTACCATAGTCCATACAAGTGAACATATCTGCATATAACTATATATGTACATGTGCGTATGTATATTGAGTGCTGCAGTTGTGGTGTTGGACCTGAGTTGAGGTCGCGATTGAGTGAAACAGGAATTATGCGAATACTATAATTTATGCAGCACAAGCGCAAACAAGTATGCCTTCATCTGCCACATGTACCTATATAATTTGAAGACTGAACAGCTATAAAGTTTGTTATTCTAAATATAATAGAAGTTATGCACACACACATATATGTATATAACCTTATAATAAGTGCATATGATTTCAGGCAAATCGTTCAACGCTTAGAGGAGAACTTTCTTATTGCGCGAGTGAGTATCGCTGTTGTTCCTTGCTGGCACACCATTTTTCCGAAATTCAAATTCCCATATTCACTTACTTCTTAGAGCTTAGAGCTTAAGGTGCTTCAGTGCTTATTTGACTACTTCCATGTTTGGATACTTTTGAAATTTGGATCGTTGAATCAGAACCAGTTATCAAAATTTTCATGACTGTACCAAACGCGGGCGGTCCGGGAAATACTTTGTTTAGAAAAGACAAAAACAAAAAATTTGGAAGAAGGGCGTTTAATTCGATAACCATTGATGCTACTTTAACCCTTCCTGAAGATCTGCAGAGTAAACCTATTGGACTACTTTAACTGGCTTGTTGTTGTTGTAACGGTTACCTGGTCTCCGTTAGGACGGTAAGGATTAGATAAGTTGTCATCGAGCTTATCCAACGGTAGGCCCAGGAAACTTGCTGTTTCGATGGGGTCGGACTATAGAGAGAGAGGTGTCAGATGTGTAGGGTTAGCAGCGCATGCAAAGAGGTGGTTAGTGTTATGCGGAGACTCGTTGCACGCTGTAAATATGTTTGATATGTCAAGGTCGATTCTAGATAAGTAGGAGTTCAACCAGAACGAAGCTGCGCAAGTGTCTTTCAATTCCCACAATAGCCGGTTTTGCGTTACCGGAATTTACCCGGATTTTATCCGGCCAAGGGCTGTACTTTCGGAGATCTAACCTCATTTATATTGCGTTTAAATGACGTCAAAAACTCCGAGGCAGTAGTCATATGGTAGCACTTATTGTTCGAGGTAAAAAACGAGTCACCATCGTGCCGTCATCTTTATCATATCCCAATATTTCATGCAGCTTACGTTTCATGTATTTTTTTACCTACTAAGAACCATACCACCAAATCTCATGCGCTTTTGATAGACGCTATGGTAAGAATTCACAAAATTGATCCAAGCTACAGGAGACACTTCCTATTTCATACTCTTTTACTTATGTCACGTTATCTTTCATAGTAGCCGATTTCGGAACATCTTGGAAATCGGCAAGCTATCACTTTGAAATTCCTTATAGTAAGTTTTCCGGTCACCACAAGAAGAAAGAGAGTCACCACAAACAATATTCAAGTGCTCATCGATTTGACTGCATAATATCCTTTTCGAAAACAAGTTTCGAATAAGCAACCGAAATCTGATTTTCTAAAATCCGCATGCACGCCCGTTTCCACATTCGGTAAACAAAACTAGGAATTCGTTCGCTCTTCCGTTCTTGACAACGTCAAGTTGTGAGGCCTGAGTGTTTATTGAACACATCTCGTATATACTCTCTGCTATATTTATAAATAGATTTATGGAATTAAACTGTGGCTGGATGCTTAAGCTTATTTGCTTATATATGTATATACGTGCGAAATATGTATATACTTGTATATCAGTCATAGGCAAGCCATTAGTAGGTTTACGTATCGTGAAATACAGATCTACACTAAAGTGATATATTTCAACATCTTTGTTTTGAGTGTATGTGTATATATGTAGGAATTTGTGTATCTATGGCTTTATGTATTTGAGTTGATGTGTTTGCGTTTGCTTTCAACGCTGTCTTTGCCGAATGTCAAGTGGGCGTTGTGGTTCTGCATAATGCGATTGCTCCTTCCAGTGCTACGGAGAGCATTTATATACATCGTTGCTGATATTACTGACAAATATTTACATATTCTGTGAATTTGTCGAAACCGTCAAAGTGAATTATTGTCAATGTTAATGAAAACATTTCGCTTACCATATAATTTGGCCATTAATGTTTGTGTCAGGGAAAGCGTTTAGGTCGGATTTTCCCGCTGTAACTGCATTACATTAAAATAAGTCCACATAAATACATATATTTCTAATATAAGTACGCAAAAGTTTCATTAAATCCGCATACAACATATAGGTTAATGGTTTCATTAAGTTAAGCAATATTTTGCTTCAAGCATAAATTAAATTGGGTCAGAAAAAGTTTTGGCCAATGGATGGCATAGGTCCAGTGGCTATCAAATACATTGCTTGCCAAAAATAGCAGCCATACATTTAGCACAGCTTAACACTTATCAAAACGTAAAAAAGTTGGCTACGACTGCTAGTGCAAGCGATAACATGTGACCAAAAAATTTTATTACACGGAAAAATTTGGCACAAACTCCAGATATGTTTTGCACTTGGTCAAGTTGGTATTGTTTTTCTTGTTTTTATTACCACTGCCGCAAGAAAAGCTGAATTCTTTTTCTGCTAAATTTATATGGAAAATTTTCTTACACAGAAATCATGAAAAATGTTTTGTTGTGAGAACATATTTTATAAATAGCGCCTATGCTTTTAATATAAAAGCAACCACATAAATGGGCAGGTGACACTTTTAAAAAAGTGCCGTATTAAACCCTTTGAAAAAATACAATGGTTTGAATGATGAGGACTACGGGCGCAATGAACAGTACTTCGATTAAGGCTCTGGATTTTGTTATACTTGACATCCGACCAATACACATTCACATCACATTCAAATGAGTTTTGAGGCAAAGCTTACGGCCAGCCAGGTTATGATTTTTGGCCACTGGAGCCTCGACCTAGTTAATGAACTCGGATTAAGCTGGCAGCAGTAGGGAATATTCGGCCAGTGGTTCTGTGATCGACAGTTCCAACGGCTAGGTCAACATATTCACTGATCAAAGATGGAAACACGAAGAGGAGCGGGCTTTTTCTGTAGTAATCCTGACACGGGATGCAGCTTCAACCTAAACGAATACAATTTGGTCTTTCATGCCGTAAGTTACTTTGGGGTAGTATTGATGGCAGAAAAACCAAAACGCTCCTATTTTTAAGCAAAAGGGAGCTTAGCAACATTGTAGGGGTCATAAAATGGCACCTATCCTTAAGGTCCCACATTCAAAATTGGAAAAAATGGATTCAGCGAAATGCAGGGCATGCGCAGAGGATGATGAAACGCTGGAACATTATCTATGCGAACATCCAGCCTTTAGGCCCTCTTCAATACGATTCGATGTACCAAATAAAAGTTTTGTATTTGTATTTTTAGCCTTATTATGGTGCTTTATAGGTCTTGCTTAGTGGCGTTTTATGTGCGTGGCAGTAGTCCGGCTCCCTCATCTACAAACCAAACTTTTTATGGTGCGATGGAATATTTGAGTAGTCCAAAAAGATTTATATGTTGCCTAAAGTAATTATTTTTTATATGAAAAACTAAATATTTAATTGGGCTTTCCTCTATATGTCAAATAAACTAAAATCGTTCAGAATATATATATCGCAATATATGTACCACATTTACTTTGCTTCGCCCATTAATAATAACGCACACGCACACTACTATGGAGTCAGCGAAGCACAAGTTATAAGAACGCTTCACCATTATCTTGATTGTTGATGGTGTTGCCACTTGTCAGCTTCTTGAGCGTCAGCACCAAAGCACAGCTAACATAAGCCGGCAGTGATGTGAGTGTTACCACTTGCAGTTCCCGTTTCGCCTCCATGCTCACATACTACATTACCAATCAAAACAAATCAAGCACTTGCCTGCTGTGCATTGGACGCCCACCCATGGATTTCACGTGGCGCTCGGGCAGGCTGATAGTCAAGCAGCCTGGCGGGTAACTCAAGTGACACTTTTCTGCTGTTTGTCAGTTGTGTGTCAACGCCAAACGTGTTCTGGGCAGTAACAAAAAGGAAACTGTCATCAAAATGTAGTTTGCGCTACAAAACAGAGATACAACATTTTATGCAAGTACAGTAACAACAATGGACAACACTTTCGCAATTGTCCAAGCAATTTTCGAGCAACTGTCGTGTAACTGTCATTTGCCCCCGCCACTCTTGCACCGTTTTTAATAAAACATGTCCGAATTTACAAGTAGCACGAGTTGTGTTGGTCATTTGAGAGCCTTGAAGTGCATAACTGAATTTCGTACGAATACAATTTTTTCCTTTCAAAATTTCCAGCTTGTAGTAGCCATTAACGTCAGCCCAATTTTCATTCAATTTACAATGCTTTTTGCTGCAGTCTGGTGAAGACTACAGAAAATTTGTTCCAAATAGTTCTCAATTGTATAATAAAAGCTGTAGCAAACCTATGAAAATTTTATTGTCCAAGTGCGTGAGTATTAATGTATACGTAATCGGGTGAATCCGAGGAATGATTACTGTATAGTTTCATGTTGACTTTAGGTTAGTGAAAGCATAATATTTTGGAAAGGGATAATGAAAATTTTATTGATAAGGTGCCATCAAAAACATGTCCATATGTTTCCAAAATACGATTTTTTCGTGAGGTATCGTGATCTTTTTTAATGATGCAAGTTGGTATTTTGAAAAAAGGTTATGAGGTCGATCATAACTGTGATCTCAATTGGACACCTTAGAGCATTGGTTCTTTGTGGTATCAAAACCACCTACATAATTGAACATAAAACCCAAATCGTCCTACAAATTTGTTGAAATGGCTAATATTAGTGTCATCTATACCTTATGGTCGCACAGGAGCGAGTCGTTGACCAGCGCCAGTTAAGCGCACATGAGAACCACTAGTCCAGTGGTAGAACGCAAGATGCCAATAACTCGGTGCCATTCTGATGAGAGTGCGGCAAAAGTTCCTCCTCTCGCTAGCTTGCCGGCTTTGTATTTGTTAGCCTTTCCGCTATGACCAGGTACCCCAAAGTGTCTGATGATGAAGTTCTTCTTCTTCTTTACTGGCGTAGACACCGCTTACGCGATTATAGCCGAGTTAACAACATCGCGCCCAATCGTTTCTTCTTTTCGCCTGGTGGTGATGCCCAGTCGCGAGTGCGACGACTGTTTGTTTGATGACAGGAGATATTCTGTCTTACCCTCGTTGACTGCCGGACCCAATTGCTTTTCTTCCTTGTCCAGTCTGGAGAAAGCAGAACTAACGGCGCGGGTGTTGAGGCCAATGATATCAATATCATGGGCATACGCCAGTAGCTGTACACTCTTGTAAAAGATTGTACCTGCTCGATTAAGTTTTATAGCTTGAATTATTTTCTCCAGCAGCAGATGGAAGAAGTCGCACGATAGGCAGTCGCCTTGTCTGAAACCTCGTTTGGTATCGAACGGTTCGGAGAGGTCCTTCCCGATCCTGACGGAGCTTTTGGTATTGCTCAACGTCAGCTTACACAGCCGTATTAGTTTTTTCACCTTATTAACAGGTTGAAGATGTAAGCCTGCAAATGAGGGGAGAGGCCTGTCGATAATCGTTTACCTCTTGTTAAAGAAAACCATTTCAATTTAACTTAAGTTGACGTCTATGCCCCTCAATTCGATTAGCTCCACCACGACCGCTCTGTTGCAAATAAGACTAAATATGAGGTGTGGGATGATATAGTATTACTTCATACTATTAATAGAAAACTATGCTCTTTGAATTAAACTGGAATGGTAATATCAATATATGCGAAAGAAAAACAGCCGGCTGCTTTAAAATCCTGATATTAGTTTTATGGTGGCGGACAAGTGTTCATCCGATTTAAGCCATTTCAAGTGCAGAGAAGCACTTTTAGGGAAAAACACGTTCACATGGAGCGCCAGGTCACACAGTCATTGATGATAATAGTATAAAGCACGAGATTGTCAAGAGTGGTATACGGCAGTCATTCAAAAACGTGACCAAAACTGATAAAGCCGTGCATTGTTTTTACAAGGAATGTAAAAACTCGATGAAATTATCTATCGGGTTGCATAGCAGCAAAACTCGTGAACAAGGCAGTATGTTAGAACTGTACGATTTGAATAATCACTGGTCGCAGTTTGGTGGCTGACAGATCGAGATGACTGCAGGAAAAATCAAGAGTAAGGTACTTGAAAAACAATAGAGCATCTCTTGTGAACTTGTCTCGCTCTAGCAAGGCAACGCTTCAAACAGTTAGGGTGCCAAGTGTGAAACGTTGAACTCGGACCTATTAAAATTCAAGTCAAGCGCAGACATCCTGAAGGATATTTCTACTCATGAACTACGAAACGGCACATCGTCAGGCATCACTAACTGTCCAACGCGGCTATTTGGCTCTTGATAAGCCAATATTTCTTCAGCAAAACAATGATTTCGTTCATAATTCAGGCAAACACATTCAGGTTTACCAAGTTTTCAAATCAATTTTCTACCTCTAAATTCACTCTTTTATTTCTATCGTTTAATATTGTATTTAATGCACATCAATATATGTATGTACAAAGTTGACGCAATAAATTTTATTTAGCGCATGCCTTACTGTATTACTTAAAAAATTAGATATTAAAGGTGAAAAAAGTAAACAAAGAAAAAATAGTTGTTCTCATTCAAAGTAAGATTGAACTCGGTTGAACCAAGTGAACTGGGCGTGTATTCGTGTACAAACACTTAAGGTGAGAGAACAAACTGTTTTCGCATCATACTTAATCTACCTGTAGTCAGCAGCTTTGTGAGAATTGTGAGAATCATAGTTGCTCCTTTGTTTTTCTTACTGACACGATATATCGGGTGTGAGCTTGATAACTTTTTTTAAAAAAAAACGCATAAAATTTGCAAAATCTCATCGGTTCTTTATTTGAAACGTTAGATTGGTTCATGACACTGAACTTGGTTGACTCATGTGGTTTCAACAAGATGGCGCTACATGCCACACAGCTCGCGATTCTATGGCCATTTTGAGGGAAAACTTCGGAGAACAATTCATCTCAAGAAATGGACCCGTAAGTTGGCCACCAAGATCATGCGATTTAACGCCTTTAGATTATTTTTTGTGGGGCTACGTCAAGTCTAAAGTCTACAGAAATAAGCCAGCAACTATTCCAGCTTTGGAGGACAACATTTCCGAAGAAATTCGGGCTATTCCGGCCGAAACATTTAAATGAAATTATCTTCAAAAAGTAAATGTCATGAACCAATCTAACGTTTCAAATAAAGAACCGATGAGATTTTGCAAATTTTATGCGTTAATAAAAAACGAAGAGATACATGTACCACGATGCAAGAAGTTAATACGAAGAGATATACGAGTGCTATGCACCATCGGCACTCTCCGTTGTATTACACGCTCTCTTCTCTTCGTATTTTACGCTTGCTGCTCTAAATGTCTGTTTTAGTATGTATAGGTATGATACATGCGCTCTACTGGTGGAAAAGCTACAATTTTCTGGGAAAAGCTTTTACCATTCGCTTACATCGTCAGCCGAACACAGGCGGCTGGCAGAGAGGTTCCTTTACGCCCAACTTTCCAACACTCTGGCGATTGTGCATGTCTAACATTGTTATCCTTTGAAGTATTTAACAAACGAAAAAGCGACAAGCATAATGAAGGCGTCGGTGGTAGGTGCGCAGAGACGGTGTTAGGGAGTTCCTGACACGAAATTTCTTTGCTGGCGCTACACCGAGAAATATTGCTCAGTTGCAGCTGTTAATTTAGTATTCTTTTTTTACGCTCGTTCTTTGGCATTTATTTACGCCTTGCCAACTACGTCGTTTTTGCTTTACTGCAAAAATTTTCGGCGCTTTTATTCGGTCTATTTTTGCCTAGTTTTGCATTTGTCTTTGTTTTTGGTTTTTCTTTCTCGTCTGTTTTGTCCTTTGCATTGGCATTTAACCTCGTGCACGAACACAGTGCGCGCATAATGCTGGCCGCCTGGCTTGGCCTCAATTTAATCAAGGCTTTTTGTTGCCACTAACTTTAGCGAGCCTCTCCACCGCAATCTCTCTGCCGCTCTCTAATTTCGGATTCTAAATTGTGACACCGTTCTTCGGTCATACATTGTATGCCTGGACAGGTCTACAGCACTGCATGCGCATACCAGCATTTAGTGGTACTTATGTATATACATACACACATACATATGTTTGCTATTCAGACGTCATAGCTGTGTGCGTTTGCTTTGAAAGTCCTTGTGAAATATTCTTCTTTTGTTTTTCAAACAAAATTTCATTTAAAAGTTTTTATCTGCGTTTGCATTTTACTTTCAGTTTTGCACAATTCCAGTGCGCAGCTTCTCATGTGTCTTCTATCGTTGTAGCCGGATTTCGTTCTTTGTTATTGTTGTCACTTTTTTGGTTTTCGACATTCTTGCCACTTTGTTGCCAATTGTGAATTTTTTGTACTTTGTTAAAGGCTATGCGTTGGTTGGTTTTTGGTTTTGTTGTTGGCTTGTTACAATTTGTTGGCGTTTAAAGTGTAAAACTTTTGTGCTTTCAAGTATGCGCTGCAAAGTCTTTTTGCGTACCACACTGCGTATGAGTAATGCGCTAATGAACTTTTTATTTGCTATTGAAGTTTTGTCTATCCACATTCTACTTACTTGTGTTTGAAGATACCAACACATAAGCGTGTAGGTGAGCGCGTGTCTGTATGTGTGCATATTTGAGCGATGGCGATGAAAGGCTTGAAAGCAAAACTTTTTAATTGGAAAAAATGCAATAAATGAAATGAGTGTTTGAACTGATAAGCACTAATGAGTTAGATGCTTTTGCGTAAGCACTTTTGTGGTAAAGAACTTTTAAATATGCCACTTTGTGGTTTAGTGCTCAGTACACATTAGAGGAATGAAATTCAAATTGAAAGTCTAACAAGTGAATTTACCGGCATACATACGAAAAAAATTGACTCGGACTGCTCATTTGAGCTGCGCGGGCAAACCTGATCGTTAAAAAATGTTTTTCTAGATTGATGAAACCCTTTGTATTTGCGTGAAATTTTATTTCCATATGCCAATTAGTGTGCGTTTGCAAAAAAAAATTAAATTAAATGAAAAAAAATTATTCATTAATGGAATCGCAAAGGGAGGTCGTGATCTGTTCAAGTGCGCCTGTAATTGTAATCCCCAACTATTTTGTGTCTGTGTTTGTTGGTGACAACCGAGCATATAAAGTCGCTTGAGCAAAATTTTTGGGCGATTTTAACTGTAGAAAAAATTTGTGAACAAGTTTCTTTGAAATTTTTTTATTTCCATTGAAATCACGACTACAAAGGTGTTTTGGGAAGCCAAGTTTATAGCGAACATAAGAGCACCAATTATTCAGTGCAGATCGTGAAGTCATCGGAAACTTGGATTTTGTGATTTTTCCTTTCTGTTAATGAGAATAACATCGAGAAAATTAAAAGAGCAATGCCTGAAAATCGTCTTGATTGTGGTTAGTGTTGAGGGTACGAAGTATGTCAATGATAAACTCGTGCCAAAAGACTTTAATCTTTTATAAAACTGACACAAAATAGAAAGTAATACTTATCAAGTTTTGGGTTTAAGAATATGACTTTGAAACTATCCAACAGTCTAACGAATGGCCCTTCAAAAAATGTCGAAACACCAACTTTAGTATTCCTGCGAGGCTTATAGTATAAAAAGTGTAAGGAGATTGGCTGAGAGGTCAAAGCGTGAAGCTAATAATAGAGAGTCGTATTAAAATTTGTGAACTTTTCGTTTTTCTCTGGTCAAATTTGATTAGCTATGTAACCCATGGGTTTCCGCGAGTAAAATCTTTTTTCAACAATTTGTTCTCTCATTAAAAATTAAATATTTAATTGGAATTTTCTATTGTTTAAAACAAACACTATTAACAATGAAATTCTGAAATTTTGGAAATTAATATTTTATTAATCGAAAGAAAGATGCGCCCATGTTGGCAGGATAACTCATATTTTAGGTAACTCATTACCATAGAACTTGGAGGAGGGAAAAAAACTGAAAATTGGATTTTTGGCAGACATTTTTATAAAAAAAAAATGAAAAAATCGCAATATTTTTTTTCAAATAGTTGTAATCGAAAAAATCTATATTCCAAATCTTTAAGAATTGTATTTTAAGGACCTGTGTAAAATTTATCTAAGATCGGTGAAGTAACTCTCGAGAAATCTTACCAACGTACTTCAAAAGCACAGTTTCCAGAAAAACGCGTTTACAGACGGCGCACTAAGCCTAGGTAGCCTCAATGGCATAAATTCTCAAGGCTGTATCTCTGAAACTATTACTCAGATCAACTTTAAAATTTAAGAAAATATTCTAGTGGTGTTGTAGAATTTAAAGAGATAAAAAAACATTTTTGGAAACGCGTAAACCCATGTAACTCCTTAATTCGCTCTCTGATCAAAAATAGCAAAACTGTTTTTTTATGTTTTGAAGCTGACGAAATTTTGGCCTATTGTTATTAAAAAATTTTGTTTCTTCTTACAGGACTGGTGGCGGCAGCATGTTGGGTGATGTTAATATATCCGCTATTCTCGATTCATTTAGTGTTAGTTACGACAAAAGAGTAAGACCTAACTATGGAGGTGAGTTCCACGATTTCAAATTTTATAAAAGACAAAGCTAAAAGAATCAAAATTTTAAACAACAATATAGTATATGATAAAGTGCGTCGTTAGTGTCTTATATGAAAGGATAAATACAATTAAGGTTAGCCATATGCTGAACTTTAGATACCAGATCCAAAGGTGCGGTGATGCACCAATATATTTGCCGCCTTTCGCTATACTACAAAAGAAATATAAGAATTGCCATAACCGTTTGTTTTACGGTCATACTATATCTACACACACATAAACAAACGCAGTGTTTTAAATACACTCACTTTCTAAGTACTCATACAATACATAATCTCTGCCTAAATATATCATATCTTATAGCAGTAAAATTAATGATTTTCTTAAGGAATGCGTAACTTTTCTGCTCTCAAAAATCAAATACTTAATCAATTTAATTTTAGTTTACTACTCATTTACTCTTTTCATGCATTTTCATATAATAAAATTTTGAAAATCTTTAGCTAAAATACATGTGCAAATAAATTTTATTACACATACACTATTACACAGACACAATAATTTAAAAAAAAAAACGAGGAATACAATTAATTATGATTACATCAGTGCACACTAAAAGCTCTCATAAGTATAAGACTAAAAGATTTTTAAAAAATATTTTTTTTTAATAAACCATGTTAAAATAAAAATAAAAAATTAACTTTAATGCGGATTTGTTTTTGTAAAAATTCGTAATATTGTAAGAAAATGTTATTTTGTTAACTTCTTCAACTATTTTGTTCACCTTTGGTAGCGCTCTGAGTTTTACTTTTTCTAATTTAATTTGCCTTCTTTAAATTGATGCAACATATTGCTGTTTCAGGACCTCCTGTTGAAGTCGGAGTCACCATGTATGTGCTATCGATCAGCTCGCTGTCAGAAGTTAAAATGGTACACAATACGCCCAAAATGTACCTTTTACTAAGAACACAAAAAGTTGTCTCTTTTCTTGTTTTTACAATTAGTTGATTTTAGTTTCATAGTAATGTTAGCATTTAGTTTTGAACGTACTGTCTTCTAACTATTTGCGTCTGCATTTTTTACACTTTACTTTTACATACTTTCTCTTAATTTGTTACATTGAATAATATTGCTAATAGTTGTTACAAATTTTGAACATTTAATATATTTTCTACTTATCTTCAGTTCTTCGTTTGTTGTGGGAGTTTTATCTATTTTGTTAGTTCGCCTATTGAAAAACATACATTTGTGCGCTGTACCTTTGCATATAAACATATTCCTTTTTCATATCTTGTTTTTTATTAATTTTGGTTGACTATCGTTCTCTTTTGCCGAGTCTATCTAGTTTTGTTGTGCTAGCATTTGCTCTATTCATAAAATGTTTCCTATTATTGCTGCGTTTTCATTTTAATATTAATAATTCTTAGAGGTCTTTCTATATTGTGATCCTAGAACTACTTAATTGTTATTGCAAACTGGTGTTTTGAAAAATTATACATAAATAGTATGTCCACGATAAAGAAAACTGAGTTAAACCTTAGGTGCTCCAGGAAAAAAGTTTTTGGAATAAATATTGCTGATTTATATGCGTATGTATTATATTTTATGCATCTTTAGATTTTTTATAACCACGTACTATACATTAACTCTGATTTCTTCCGACCATGGTTGACTAATACTTACACTAAAAGGTGATCCATTTAAATGTTCTCAGCTGTTGTAAAGAAATGCACAGAAACTTAAAATCTAATGGGGAATATTTATTATTATTCGAACGAATATTATTATTTTTAATTATCTCATATGTTCCATCCATTAAGTCCAATTTTCGATGAATATTTCTATCATTTCGACAGGTAACTGACTAACGAATAAGCGGAATTGTACGCATAGACTTTATACTTTACATATCCCGACGGCAAAAAGTCTAATTGTGTGACATCACACGATCTTGGTAGCCAATCGACCGGCACAAAAAATGAAATTAACTGCTCATCGAAATGTTCTCTCAATAAATCCATTGATTGATGCGAGATGTGGGAAGTGGCGCCGTCTTGTGGAAACCAAATGTAGCCGAGCTCATGAGCTTCAATTTCAGTTATCAAATAGTGGGTTATCAAAGCGCGATAACGGTCGCCAATGACGGTTATGTTCTCACCGGCATCATTTTTGAAGAAATATGAACCGATAATTCCATCGGCCCATAAACCACAACAAACCGTTGTTTTTTCCGAATGAAAGGACAGCTCTTAAATTTCTTCAGGTTGCTCTTCGTCCAAAATGCGGCAATTTTACTTGTTTTCCTACCCATTAAGCCAAAAATGGGCCTCATCGCTGAACAAAATTTTACTTGTAAACGTCGGATCTTCTTGGAACTTTTCAAGAGCCCATAGAGCGAAGCGATGTTGCTTGGGAAGTTCGAACGGCTTTCGTTCTTGCACAAGCTTTATTTCAATTTAAGGTCTCGTAAAATATCTTCATGTATACTCTCAGTTAAGGCTGTCATATTTTCTCTACTGCGTGCTGGACGTGGTTTATTCAGTCAGTACTTTCAATTTTGTGTTTAAACTGATATTAAAAGATTTCAAAGATTTCAAAGTTCAGGAAATAAATTTTTTATGAATTCTTCCAAATAAATTTCATCTGCTTTACATTAATATTCGTTCGCTTAAACGCACTTTTGCCAACGCTTTTTCCAGTCCTCGTATCTCCACTATCGTGTCAAAACGGTATACATGAATTTCGCTGAATAGTTAGAAGTAACACTTAAGAAAATCAGGTGAATACTGTGGTTGCGGAATTACATGGTGTATTAGCGTGATTATGGAACCAGTCGATACTTGACGCATATGATATATAAAACATTTTTCAAAATGGTGTGAGCTGAGCGAAATGAGCACCAAATCTTTGACGGGGCCCTCGTCGGCCGAGGACGATCTTCGTCCAAAACGCAGTTAGTCATTTACGAGTTCTCGGCTCGCTTTGAACTCATTGCACCACTCATACACATAATTTTGCTACATAGTTTGATCACCAAAGGCTTTCAGCAACATAGTTAACATGTTCGCACAAAAAATTTCCGTCTCGATGAGAATATTAAATGTAAACACTTTGCTCGACAAAATTCGCTTTTGCTTGTTTACAAGAAACAAAACGTGTAACTCGGAGATAATCTTTTGACAAACAGATATTTGGAAAATATTATAGACATGTCTAACAACAAAGGAAAAACATTTACGTGCCTTTCTGTTAAATGAAGTTTCTTCTTACTTTTTGATCAGATATTGTCATCGACCATGCCTCTGCACCATATAGTAGGACGGGGATGTTGAGTGACTTGTAGAGTTTTGTGTTTGCTAGTCGAGAGGACTTTCTATTGGGGGTGTTTTATACGTGGTGGGTCTCAAACCCAGCGCACAACTCTGTGGAGGGATGTTTTGTCATCTTACTTTAGCTGGCCCTCAAACTGGTTTTGTTTGGGCGCTCAAAGGACTTTCCTCACTTGCTTGAGCTTCTACACCTGACTCCATCTTCCAACTTTTTAATAATAGTAAACCACATTTATTACTAAGAAATTGATTAATTCAAATCCCGATTTATATTCTTACATGTGTCGACACTCCTCGATTCACTGAGTATACATATAATCAGACCTGATTAAAAGTCAAATGCGTTTTTGACCGTCATTTACATTTACGCACAAACAATTGATCTTTATATCTTGATAATATTTTCTACAAATCTTCAGGTTAATACATAAACTTGTAGTGTTTAGAACTGATTATTTCTTACGAAAATTTCTTCTTCAACATCTGGTTTTTATTCCCCATTCTATTGTCAGTTATTAAGAGTGTATAAAACCATAATATTGTGCAAAGAAAATGTTTTAAAAGGTTTGACTTTGAATTGTAAATTTTATATAATTTTTTTTTAACAAAAAAAAAAATTAGTTACGTATGTAGGAACACAAATAAGGTTTAACCTAGTTTTCGTATCAGTGAAAAACATTTGGGTGATTTAAATAATGTTATGTGCTTTGGAAAATTTATAAGATTATATGAGGTTAAAATTCAATTAAAAGGGCACTTTTTAGATTAAAATTAATTGAGAACTGTTGCTGTATCTACTGGTTTTAGAAAGGGAGCTAGTTTTTAAAATCCAAATTATTATCTTTACAATTTTTGACAAAGAGTGAAAGGCAATTAAAGAAATCTCAGTTATTATTAGGTTTGCTCAATCAGATTGCTTCAAAGCTTTTAAAGTGATGTTGTTACTTTAATTTAAGTATAATACTTATTTCTTAAAGAATTTCCACAAATGCAGGCATTCCATATAATAATCGTTAACAATTACGGATCACAGTTAATTCGGTAAAGTTATATTAATATATTTTATAGAGCACGAATGTCGGTCGAAATATAAATAAATTTATTGTATTTCAGAAATAATCACGATCACGTCATTAACCATTTGTAAACGCACATCCAAGTTTTCTCGATAACTACCTATTTTTATGCAGTCATTATTGCATTACACAAATTAAAATTCACGGCCTAAAAAACTCTGAAGTATATACATAGACTAATTGTTCCTACATGGATTCACCAAAATTAAAAGCATTCAATATATTGGCACGAAAAATTTTAATACACTTACACTACGTACCTCATGACATATATATATTATATACGTATAAACTTTTATTTAGTGTACACACCTTTTGCCATTTAATTTAATATTAATCTAAATTGTCTTCTACTTATTTTCGAAGTATGTTTGAACATTAAAATTTCACGTCATATTTTTCTTTCTTCGAACTCTATGATTACGTACAAACATTTTTATATAATTATCTGCAAAATCGACACATTTACAAGTTACAAAGGGTATATACAAAAAGCAAGAAATGTATAAAGATATGAACTGCCAAATATTTGCCAAAAAATAATATTTTTTTCTTAAAGTAAGAAGAGAATTTAGATTGATTTGGTTTTCATTCGACACTTTGCCATTCATATGACACGTTGATAGGTGAACATATGTTAAAAAATCTGCAGCTGTGAGCAGCAGATGTAATGTGTGTCAAATATAAATAGTTAAGGTTGAATATTGCTAGTGAAAGCGGCGTACAGTGCGTATGAGTAACATTTGCCTACTAGTGTATGGGAAGGTGTGCTTTTGAGGCATAGAGTGTAAGGTAAAAAATCTTAATAATTGCATATACATGTATGCATTATATACATTTTATACAACAACTTTCAAGAAGAACATGTAGTTGTTGCAATATGATTTATCTCTTTCTATACAAATCAATTCAGTTGAATATATGTATTTATATTACAGTGCTTTGAACGTACTTCCGTCTACCGCTTTCATTAACAGTATTTTGTGTATGCTGATAACGGTTAATTTTTATTTATTTGTACTACTCTACTCGTCTCGACATAGTCTTCGTCTTCGCTGCTTTCAAATAGTAACAAGAGATTATGCTTATAAAATAATACAATATGCGTTTGATAAATTAACGGCTTATGCAAATATCTACTTTTTTTGGATTTTTGGTTTTTACATATAAAATGCCCCGACATCCTTGAACGTCAAATACACATCCATACCCCAATTCACTACCACTAGCCACGGCAGAAAACTAAAAGCAACGAAGAATGCAAATTTTGTCCAACAATGCAAAAGGAAATTAAATGTTTTTCCCCCCAAACACAATTCACTAATGTAACGTACTATAATAACAAAAACTTGTAATAACAACTATAAGAAAAACAAGCAACTATACAATTTTATAACTTTATATGTATATGTGCTGCAATTACAACAAAAACGTGTGTGTGTATGTTCCAGGTCCCCCTGTGGAGGTTGGCGTCACAATGTATGTCCTCAGTATCAGTTCGGTTTCGGAAGTTCTCATGGTACATATCGCAAAATAAACTAAATACTCGTACATACATACAAAGTACATGCATACTTGTGTAACCAAATACACTTTTGTACGCAATTATAACAAACTTAAACCGTACTACAAACACAGCTACAGATATATACATAAAACCCATACAAAACAGGTCAAAAGTGGTGCTTTGTGTTTATTGTTTTGTTTGCCATTTGGTTGAATTTTGTAATTTCCGTTTTACTATGATTTTGATTACGTACAATAAAAATAAAGTAATATTGCAATTAAACAGAAAGTAAATACTAAATTAGCGGTGATCAACTAAATACAGTGGGGATAAAAAACACGAGAGTTAAATTTCCTGCGAAAAAAAATGTTTAATTTTATCTCGATATCATTGAACTATACATATAATTTTTTGAAAAATGGGGAGAATTATGTTTTCATGCATATTAAATATGCTGAGATAGTTTCCGTTTCCACCCGTAATAACAATCGCACTAGCACGGGTTTATATTTCATGTACCTAAAATACATAGCTCTTTCCTCTAAAATAACTGAAATTTTTACACATCCTAGCGTTTTTGTTTTGTGATGCTCATGAATTATTTCCACACAAGTGATCGAAAATAAAAATAAAAATAGCGTTGAAGAAAAAAAAAATAGAATGCCACACCAACTCAAAGTAAATACTACTATGAGCAAAAAGCAGTAAGGCTTTCTGCATAATTTTAAAGTTCTTAATTTATTCTCCAATATCTATGCCAACGTTTTTTCCAATCCTCGAAACAGTCAATTTCCCGAATTGCCTTCAATGCGAGTAGCGATTTACCTCTCAAAACGGTTTTCCCGGAACGAACCTTTGAGTTTGATGAATAGCCAAAAGTCACACGGCGCTAAATCAGGCGAATACGGTGGTTGCGGCACGATATTGAAATAAAATTTGACGAAAAACTCATTTAGAATCAATACACAATGGGGCGATACATTATCGTGGTGCAAAAACGGAGAGCTGTCGGGCCATAATTCCTACCACTCTCTATGAATAGCTTCGCGCAAACGACTCACAACGCTCCAATAGTATCCTTGTTGACAGCTCAGCCGGCCGGAAGATATTCGGTGCTCACCACACCTCGATAATCGAAGAAAACTGTCGGCCTTAGTTTTTGACCAGCAACGTCAAGTTTTTTCGGCTTCTGCTCACCTTTGCCACGATATTCGGCCGATTCTTAGTCTGTGTTCAGGTTGTAATCAAATATCCCGGACCCATAGTCAGTGATAATACTTTTCATGACATCGTGTATTGTTTCATAGACGTTAACACGACACTGTTTTCGAAAAAATTTAGTGATTTTGGAACCACTTTACATAAGCAAAAAACTATCTTTCAAAATGGTTTTCACTGATCCTTCCGACATTCCATCGATGCCAGTAAGAACTCTGCCTCTTAATCGCCGATACTAAAGCACCAATTTCTTTAATTTTTTTATGTGTAGATCATCAGATGACGCTGATGGCAGTCTTGGACGTGATTGGTCATTTTTGAATTATTTGTACCAATCAAAAACACTTGCACGCGACAAACAGTTATCACCACTTTTTCCAACATTGTGAACGTTTCCACATCAGAAATTTAATAATAATTTTTAATTCAAGAAAAAAATATTTCGAAGAATGGGTTATCGCGCGAAATTTAAATTAAAAAGCCTTACTGTGTTTTGCTCACAGTAATATGTTTTCTGCAAATAAATTAAGTGACAACAAACAAACTTTTCACTTTTCTCCCGAAGAGAGGATTACGAATCTGCTGAGATCAGCGTAAAGATAAATGCCTTCCATATCATTGCATAAATTTGAATAACATGATTTATGAGTAACGAAACTAGCGTTTAGTGCTTCCATCAATCCAAACTCAAATCTGATAACCATATTTTATTAAGATTCTTGTAGCTTTATTGCCACAAAACCTGGAAGAGGTGCAAACATGAAGGTTTAAAATTCCATTTTTTATTGTTAGGGAGCAAATAAAAAATCATCAAATTTAACTAATTAAAGAGAGAAATAAATTAATTCTCAAAAACGAAATAATAATTTTGTATGGACATTTCTGTAAACTTAACTTAACTTAACACACTCACTTTTATACAAAAATTTATATTTTTTAAATTTAATTTTTTTTATATAGTTTTATTCAAGTACTTATTTTGCTCACTTCTCGCTCTTAACTTGCATTTTCTTTAAAAAGCAATCGAGTCCTTTGCGACTTATTGCATTTTACACTGTTGTAATTTACATTTAATATATTCTAATTTTAATTAGCTGCTTTATTTGGAGTTTAATTAATTGATGTATATTTACGTGTATAAATATATAAATCTATATACATAGTTTTTTCACTACCGCTTTGCGAGCAAGCGCAAGTTTAAATAAATAAATATATAAAACATAACTACATACATTAAATCACTAAGCCAATGTTGATAATGGAAAATTTAACACACGTACTCGCTGTGAGTTTGTAAACAACTACAAATAAGTTGAACATTTTTGCATATGAGAACTTGTTTTTTTTTTGGAATATTTGCAATGAAAGCGTAATAGTTGTTGTTGCCTAAATAACTGAGTTTTGTTTAAACAAACATACAAATATTCATCTGTGTCACTTATAATTCTATCCTTTTAACTAACGCTGTTACTATTGGCCTTCTCTAACTATGACTTTCTATGAGCTCTCTTTCTTCTATTCCAACTCTAACTGAATCACCTATCCAACTTTCCTACTTTTATGCCAGCTCCAGCTCTCTTTCTACAAGTATACATACTAACATATAAGATTGTCTATATAAAAATATTTTACTCACATTTTATTCAAAATTTTCTAATTCATGTGTAATTGAATTTCTGTCATCTCTCTTCCTTATTGTTTTTTAAATGAAATGTTTTGTGCAACCGCATTACTTGTTTTACTTTATAATTTCTTATTGCGTATACACGTTTTTTTGATATCAGCGTAATCATTCATTTTATATACTGTCAATACATAACGACATAAAATATCATACTCGCATTTGATAATATTTTTTAATAGTTTTCGTTTATTTTTCAGCAAAATTGTCGCATACTCTATATACATATTTTTGATCAAATGAAGATGTGATCAACAAATACTTTCATTTATCAAATTTATTTAAAAAAATAAAAAAAAAACTTATTTATTAACTAATGCTTGTTTAAAGAGAATAAGATACTTATCTCTAAAAAAACTACACTCATACAAAAGCATAAATATTTAAAAAAATTGAAAAGCAACGAAAAACACTTGCAACATGCATAAACACCCCTTATTGTCTTATTTACTTTTTCATTACAACAAAAAACATAAATATCTCACACATTATTTAAACAAATACACTACATCAAATAAGTTACAGTTACTTTTATTATTTTTACATATATTCTTCATTAATAAGTGTTTCAATATTTAATACCACAAACAGCATAACAATGGCTAGTTTACATATATATTTGTGTGTGTTTGTGAATACTGATTTATGAAAAAAATACATATTTTATTTATTTGAAAATTGTGTATTTTAAATGTTTTCAATATTTGTATATGTATGTGCGTCTGTTAAATGCCGTATATAAATCACAACACATATACATAATTATGTGCTAACTACAAACATTCTTCAACAAAGAATTAAAAAAGAAATTTCCTAATTTGCGCATGATCAAGTCATACACATTTATTGTATAATGCATCAGTCAAATATTTACTTAGTTCATACAAAATTTGGTGAATACTAGACTGACCTAAACATGAGTCAAATAATTGAGGGTTACATGCAGGAAATAACCAATTTAAATATTTTTCCATTAATTTTGAAATCTATAACTTCATATTTTTTTTAACATATGCATTTTGTTATGTTTTTCTTTTTATAATTTTTCTTGCACAAATTTTCATAAACTTTGTTTAATTTTACTTTCCCTCCGATTAACTTGAAGTTATAAATTATAGACCGGTGCCGAAGCCTTTGAAAAAAGTGGAAGATAAAAATAAAATAAAGTTTTAACTTTTTCTCATCTACTTTGAGGTTATGTGAAATAGGTGTAAACACAAAATATGTAGTTTTTTTTTATTTTCTGCAACTTGTCAATACAATATTTGTCTATGGGGTTAGTAAATCTGCTGGAAATTGAGATAAACCGTTTTTAACCCTTGAGAATTTAACAAAGCCCCTCCCCTTCCTCTTCCCAACTTCAGACCGCTCGTAAATTATTTTTCCCTTTATTTTTCGCTTCAAATGGATTTCATCCAACTATAATTTTTTTTTTACTTTTAAAAGTTATCTATTATACTTTGGTCTATTAGGAAAATTGCATACAATATCGTGTAAGATTTTTTTTTTTTAACGAACTTGATATGTAGGCTAACACTCAGCAGTTCCCTGGTTCGAACTGAATGTTCCAAATATCATTAAAATGCATTTTCTTATGAAAATTAACTTTCATTGATTAATCACAGCTCATTACAGACTTTGTGAAAGATTTCTTAAGGACCAGAATTACTTCTCTTTTTAAACATAACATTAGAGTCGCGCTAAATACATTTATTCAATGGAACCTGCCTTTATGACACAAAACTCTACAACTAATCCATAGTTTTTAAAAAAATGGCTACTTCAATTTAAATGTAAGTATCTTGCTGTGTGTGTGGGACTTTCTGGCCTATTCAAGTGAGTTAGAATGCTGCTCATACACCTGGTCAGCATGTTTGACAATGTAGCGCTCCACGATTTTGGCTGCTAAGCGGCGACCTGCCTTCTGCTTCCTGGCTACCCTTGTCCACTGTAGAGCATATCATGAGTCTAGCAGATGTTCCCTTGCTACGGCCAACAAATCCGCCGCGTATATCGTTTAAGTTTCTATCTATTTCCACCGACCTTCTGTTAACGCCGAACTACTTGCGACTGGGGTAGCAGACTCCCTAGGAGCAGCACTCCCCCAGGACAGATGTGGACTTCGGGCTCCACATACTTTCACTTTTAATTGTCACCTGTTCGCCATCGTTCTTTTTATTTTTTTGCTTCTCCATGCTGAATGTATCCCCATTAAGAGGCCAAGGCGATGGTTGTTGCATGCCCTTAGGAGGCAATGAGTTCAGAGTCGACCAGTGCCATATTAATAACGAGGGAAGAGAACCTGCGGACTGCAAGGGTTTTAACAGGACGGGGAGTTGCGACATTAGTCCGTCAGCCTTCTCTCATGGGTGTGACTCCATCATAGTCAGGTGGCACTATGCCGCAACCACTAGCCCAGAGTTCTACCAAAGCACTGAAAGATATAATTCTACTCATAGTCAAGTTCAAAGCTGATATAGAGGCTAGAAATAGAAAGCCCGAGAATGCCGCTGGTCATTTAGCTTTACCTAAATGCAGAAATAGCATTTAATAAACTACAAGAAATCGTGAAAAAATTGCAATAAGTTAGGGATGAGTTCACGTTTAGTGGTTAGTTAGTAATACCATTTTTTATCGTTTTATATTTAACAGACATTTCCGTTTTGTTCTGTGAAGGGGTTGTATCCACTTGTGCAATTCAAGGAATATGTTTTTTGCATTTTGTCTTATATAAGGATATCTTTGAGAATACTCTCTGTCATTTTTGGGTTGATCTGGGAAATATTTTCATTATTTTGTGAGCGTATAAGTTAACAGAACTTTTTCAAAAAGTTGGTGAGGAAAATTTTGCTAAAACTTATTGACCGATTAACTCAAAATTTTTACACGACTTTCTTAGATGTATTTGTCGTATAATAACTGAAGAAATAAGACTTTTGATAATAATTTCTGTTTTTGAGCCAATAGCTTAAACTTCTGAAAAAATTACTTCTTTTACTAGCAATTTAGACTTGTTTGCTTTGATCATCCTGTTAACCGCCTTCGGTATCAAGGGAATACACAAATTTTTCAAAATGAATTGGCGCTTGTTTTGAGGATATTACAGTAGTATCTATATAAACTAACCAAAAATAATGATTAAAGAGTGAAAAGAGAGTGAGAGAGCATGAGCTCTGCACTTTTCAATTCAGTTATGCCGAGTGATCTCCAAAAATTTTTCTATGCCTGAAATAAATCAACATTTTGATTGCCATTTATACTCAAACGTACACGTACGTAGAAAGATGTCTAGCTCAAATCAAATTGGCCGTGTAAAACATTTTATTCCATTAGTTCATATAAACTCACTCAACTAGTGGCTCACACCCTGTAAAGGCTTCTAACATACTGTCAGTCATTTTTGCCTTAATGCAAATTTATGATTATGCTGTACATTTTGCTTGGCCTTGAGTTGTTATTTAAGTTTTGCTTTTATTTGTTTGCATTTTTCGTGTAATGACGAGTAAAAGGCGCCGCTAGCCGTGTAAGACAACATGAACGCACGAATACGCACACACGTTCACATATCGACATTCATATATTTTTATCAATATGTTGTCAAGCGTGCAAGCTTTTACATACAAAAATATTGACATACATAAATATTAACATAAACACGTGTAGTCGTTTCGCTGCCAGGCAAGCACAGGCACAGGAACTGTTTAATATTTAATTTATGCATTCTTAGTTAGACATTAAATCATAAACTACAAGCTGGAACAAGTATTTACTACATTCAGCTGTATGGTACGTTTGTAAGCAAGGTTATTGTGTAGGTTAGAGCACAATCTAATACATACATATTTACATAGAATAATTCATAGCTGTATAAGTGAAAAAGTTGTGGAAAATATTTACATAAAAGACACGAAGATTAGCGCCATCATTAACCCTTACACCACTTGCTTTAGCTTTCATGTCCTAATGTAATTCATTTGCGTAAGTCTTTGCATCTCATGCATTGCTTAATATTAGCATAACTTATGCATTCAACCTACGTAGCTCATGCATACGATCATTTACATGCAAGTGGCATTTTTTTAAATGTATATGCAAAACCAAACGCACATATAAATCAAAAGTGCACAACGTTTACTTGCAATTTTTCTGCACAAATTCTCGCTTGGGGTGTTAAGGTAAACGAGGTAACAAGAAACGCACTCCTCCTTACATAACGTAATTTTAATTATTATAATAGTTAGTCAGGTTCAATTTATATGCTAATTTTTTTAAGTCTAAATCGATTTAAAAGCTAAAGCCCCACCAAGAACGGCATAAGTTTACAAATTTTTTACTGTGAAAACTGGTCAACTGGTTCTGTCAAGAAGTGAAAATAGCTAAAGTTAAGTATTATTAATACTAGATATAAGTATTATCAATTAAAATTTGAAACTTCAATTTATAGGCAAACTATTTCTTGATAATTTGTACTTCCAAATACTACTCCAATTACCACCACCATTACCATTCTAGTTACAGTGCTGTTACCAAAATATTTAAATATCTGTACATACTTCAATCACAATTTTAGGTTTTATTATCATTACTCCATAATATTAATTTTCGAATGCAGTTGCATTTGAAATTATAAGTAATTCAATGTCATTACCTCACTAATCCGTTTCCAATATTATTTTTCTTAATTGATATAAAAATGCAAATACTGCTCACTAACACGGTATTATCTTAAGCAATTTTCACATGAATTACCTTCTGAACACTACCATTACTCAAAGCATTACTTCATTTTTTCTACATGATTAGCATTATTTAAATAAATTTGATTTAGATATCCGTTTAAATACGCTAAACTTACCCATTGCCGGTACAATTTCGATAACTCTTTATCATTACTATTGTTACTAAAAAATGTTAATCGTTTTGTTTTTTTTTTAGAATACCATTAAGTACTACTATGAGCAAAAAATACTAAGACTTTGTTTATTAATTTAAAATTCTTCATTTATTCTTAAAAATCTATGTTGTCAATCTCAAAGTCTAATTTATCCCCAATACACTTGTACTAACGTTTTTTCCAATCTTCGAATGTGTTGTTGAAGTCAATTTCCGGAAGAGCCTCCAATGCGTTTAGCGAATCACTTTATTCTCCTCAATGGACACAAATCGGTCTCTGAAAATTTCGTTTGAGTTTGCTGAATAGCCAGAAGTCACAAGGAGCTAAATCAAGCAAGTACGGTGTTTGCGGTTCGCTATTCGTTGAAGACTCGGCGATAAACTAACGAAGAATCAAAGCAGTATGCGACGGCCCATAATTCCGGCCTTTTTTTTAACGATAGTCACCGTGTTTTGTAGAATATCGGCAATAATTATGTATACTCTGCCCGGCCTTAGCTGCACAGAACATGCGGCATTACATTCTGAATAGTTCGAAATGAAATAATTCTTAAAATAAAATAAAAATGAAAAAGTTCTTAAAATGCGAAAAGGGTGAAGATTTGTAGTCGGGTGGTTAATTTTATAAAAAAATACTTTTCTTGGTATCCGTATATGGAAATATTTAGAGGTATTTTTCAAGCGTTGAAAAATTTTTAATAAACAAATTTTTCATGTTGTGTCTACATAAAAATATCCGTGTGTAATATTTTGCCTTAAAACACAAGCTAACAAAAAATATTTTACACAAAAAAAAATGTATTTGTAAATTTTGGATGGAAAAAAGTAAATGATCTGGGTGATTAGCTAATTCGACTTCTTTCTGTCTGACTGTCCGTCTGTACATATGCGAAGTAATCCCCCAGTATTTAATATACTAATTTGAAAACTTTCAAACGCTGTTTTCACCTAAAGAGGCTCCACATTTTTTGGAATCGATACCGGTCTACTAAAGGATGTAGCTGTCATACATAATACACGATCAAAATCATGATTTGTGGTTGCAAACTTTTTTATTTGATGAGGTATTATACCAAAATTTGGTACTGATTATTGTCTAAGACAACAGTTTGATGAGGAAAAAATTGCATAGCTCAGATAAATATAGCATATAACTTATTAATATCAGGCTCTTGAAGGGAAACTTTTGCGAAGAGTATTAAAATATTTTTTATTATTGTTCTTTAATTTGCATTTATTTTTTGTATATATATACAAGTAGTTATGTACACATATATACTCATCTCATTGTATGTAAAATATTATTTCTTCCTATGAGCTTTCATTCAACCATATCCCAATGCAACTTTTACTAAGTTTATATTAACGCTATCTTATTTATAAAACATTTGACCCTATAAATTCAATTTACGGATGTTCTATTTAGAAAACTAATGTGAGAACACCATAAGGATGTGTGTGCGTAATATTCATTGAAAATACATACATGCAGACATTAATGGTTACAGGTTCCATTTCACCCCAGCTTGTTTTGCGCAATTGCAATATCTACATATGGTATATAAATAATAATAAATATATAAATATATACAAATATATTTTATATTATAAGCGCGCAAAAATATTATAAATACACACAGTGCTGAGTTTTACGGTATTTATACTACACATATATATAAACAGACTGAATTTCAAATAAACGCACCAGTATATCTTTACGTTTAAGACACATGCAAACAAAATACGCAAAGCACACACACACATTAATTCCAAAAATAAAACGATATCACTTTTTATTTCATGGTATACCTTAGAAGTATGTTTTTATTATAATTTCACCCAGATAAACATAAATATATGTAAATACATACTTACATGCGGACATTCTTGTACATTAGTAGGCAGGAAGTTAAACTGTGCCAAAAAATTGCAAAATTCCTTTCTACTCGACTCATAAATAATCCCCTTAATTCACCACAAAACCCAGAATTGTATATTCATTTAACTAGTAGCAATAATTTAGTTATGCCATATAGTGCGTACACTGCTTATTTTATTCCTTATATGCCTTAATTTGTTAGGAAATAGTTTATTATTAGAAAGCGATTGAGTTTTCCTTTCATTTGATTTTGCCTACATTTCGCTATTGTTAAGGAACTCGAGTGGAAACCAAATCAATTTCTTGTATTAACTATTTACCATATACATACTATAGTGTATATTGTGTAATAATTCGTTTAATGTATATTATGTACATATATACATATCTGTAAACAATGAGAATAAAGTGTAATAAACGTTAATAATGTGCATTTATGCCAAATAAAGATGTATAAAACGTATACAAATACATTTACATAATGTAATATAAATAAGAATACACAAGTTAAACAAATAAAATAACATTTGCTAATTGAATACATTTATTAATAAAGTTGCATAAATTGCCTTTAGTACATATAATTTTTTAAACATCAACGTTGAGCTTTATAAGACAAATATTCTCATATTTAGTTAAATCATCAAATTTTACAAGCATATTACACAATTTACCCATCTACCAAATATCAATGAGATATTCACCATAAAGTTATTGTATATATACGCAGTGACCAACAACTAGTTGCATATTGCGTATACGCAACATTTGCTTGAGATCAATGCAATCAGAAGGTAGACATAACACGAGCTGCGTAAAAAGCACGTAGTTGCAGACATGCTTACACTCATAAAATATTCACTTCCTGGTAGATGACGAACGGCAAAACTTTGAATAATTCGATATTTGTTTATTTATATTTCTTTTTTTTTATTTGTTTTTGTAAAATACATATGAAATAAACCTTTCTATTGGACGAAATTGCTTACTGATAGCGTTTATTTTTGATGGGAAATTATACTTTACTACTGTATATATTATGTATTTACTAGACACCTACACCAACTCAACTAACAGAAATTCGAATACTCGTCATATTAGTGCTGGGACAAGGCCGATATTTTGATCTCCCATTACGCTAGTCGAATTTACCGCTTAATATTTAAGGAACAATACTTAAAAATAATAATAGAAACGAAATTCAATATGTAGTATGTTATGAATCATCACCTGAAATGCAAGATTTCGTATCACCAAAAAAGTCGCAATTGAGTTCTTATTGCTTACGATTTACTACTTTACATTACATACATATATGTATGTATCATACAATTTTAACCTGCTGCTGACAGGTATAGGCATATGACAGGTGTCTATTTTTGTTAGAAAATTGCCTTATACCAAAACCACTAAGAGGAATTAGAATACTTGTCATATTAGTGCTGGAACAAGGCGGATACCATTTTTTGTTCTCACATTACGGTAGCGGAATTTTCCGCTTAATATTTTAGGAATACTCGTTATACATGAAAATAATAATACTACATATAATCAAGAAACTACAGGTATACACACTTAATTCTAATGAAATATTTACCGATAACAACACAGAGAAGGTATGGAATCATTATAGCGGATATATTTGGGGTTTGAACAATTTTTGACACCAGTTTTGTTCACTGATTTAAAACTTGATCAGAGTAACATTATCAAAACATTTTTTTATAATTCTCTCTTGCTAACAAATATCAAGTAAACCAACATTTCTATAATATTACAATGAATGTACGTAGGCTAGGAGAACGTGTCGCGTGCTTTTACTACCATGTTCACTATTTTCAAATTTATTTAACTTAATTTTATTAAGATATCATACATAAATAAATTAAAAATAAATGGCAACATAAAGTTCACCAGAAAGATGATAAACATAGAACTTGGTAAATCGGTATCCAGTTTTTGGTCTCTAGCAACAAGCCACTTCCCTAACCACTAAGAAAGACTCAAGTTTAATTTCTTAATTTCAGTAAGGTTGCTCATATATTAAGAGATATGTATGTTTATGATCTTTAGCTACATGAAACGTCAGAAACTAATTTAATAGGAATTTGTGTATTTCCCATTAATGTAAACACTCTATTGCGTAAGGACTTTCTGTCTATTGAACGATAGGTTGGGTTAGGTTAGGCGAATCTGGTAGGCCAGTAAGCCACGCATAGATGCGATACCGGATGGAGAGTTCAGTTGCTACGTCCAAGAGGAGTAGCCATTCTTTAAGATACCTGCGCTTGCTGCGTATTTTAGCACACTCTTTGACTTCACTATCGATACCTCCTCCAGTGTATCATACAGCGGGGACCCCAAATTCTTAAAGCGTAGTCTTGCCAATGCGAGACAAGTGCGCAACAGATGCTCCATTATTTCCCTAGTGACTTGCTCAAGACATTCACTGCAGTTTTCTCAATCTGTGACCAGTTAGTATTTCCATCATGTTCCTCTCTCTATCGAGTGCTAATATGAATTTTGTGTCTTTCCGATCTTACAGTTGGTGACTTTTGCCAACGCGTTTTGATTTTCTTTACCATGCTTTTGTTAAGATCGTCGTATAGACAATGCATGGGTTTCCCAATGTTGATCACGTTTTCGGATGTTAGCCATACATCATTCTTGGACATCTCGTCCACTATTCCATTACTCTCGATGCCTTTGTGGCCTGGCACCCAGTAGAAGTGAAGTTGCTTACTTCTGAAAACACTTTTCACTGGTGCTCTGCTTCCCAAGACACTCTGGCTGATATACGATACAAGGATAATCGATATGAGTGGAATAAAGTGGACTGGAAACACTAAGATTCCCATATTCCGGTATTCCGTTCGTGCCGTGCTGAAAGTGTGACTGGATTTTAAATGAAGCTGTTGATAACTGATATGCTAAAATTTCTATTTTGAATGCTGTTTATTGTGATAGCCATACCTAAAAAGGAAGCTTGGAGGTATAAAGTTTAGTTTTTCAATGCTAACTATATAACAAATAAGTCATACTACGAAAGAGTGTACAGAGGACAGTTCATGTAAACATTTTACTGAAAGCTATTGGCTTCTATAGGTGTTAAATTATGAAAATAATGCAAACAAAACTAAAAAAATAAAAATAAAAAAGGTATAAGGTAAACTATTTAAAATATTGTAATAAAATAGTTATTATAGACTCTTTAGAAAATCGCCAGGGTTAGTAACTTAACCCTCCTAATGACAAACTTGCATGTGTACTTATCCTCGCAAAGTCTGAGGGAATTGAAGTATACACAAAAACTAAAAACGTTGTTTATTGTTTAAGTAGATTTAGAAAATTTTGATAATTTTGTGAGAGTGATGATATCAGATCAAGTTATAGATCTGTATCAGGTTGTAGATCTAATATCATTCCTCTCACTTTCTAACTGAGATTGCTGAAGTACTTGTATTTCGTACCGGTTGCATACACTTATCTACGTATTAATTAATTATAATTTTATACATTCACTAAAACAAGATACATTTTTTCCACAACTATGAATAACATAATATATTTAAAATATATAAAAAAATTAAATTTAAATACAAAAGAGGTACTTTTTAAAGCCGATTGCTCTACTTGAAACCTTGAAAGATTAAAGGAAAAGAAGTCATTATAAACGTGTAATTTAAATCAATGAAGATTAGCTAGCCCATAGATAATTTCATTTTTTGCGTTTTTACGCAGCATACGATCACAAAGTGTAAATATATCATAACAGTTAACCATTTCTAATTAGAAAGTTTTAGTTTTTTCATAAATATAATAAATTTACGTTCATTAGCTAATTCAGGAATAATGCTTGCTTGCTTTTTTGAGCTTTTCTATAATGTTCTCTTTCATGCTTATGGGATATCACGCATGTACCGTTGCACGGAATTTCGTTAATTGTTTCATGCTCATAAAAAAATATAAAAAAGTACTTTAAAAATGTTTTAAAAGATATAAAATGTTCTTCATTTTATAAAATACTCGTTTAAATTTTAAATGTAGGCATATAAAATAGTTCGAGAATAAAGGCATGTTTTCACGGTTCGTTTTCAATTTCTATGGTTACGCTGGATTTAGATTGAAATTATTATTTACTTTGCTTGAAAATTTTTTCAATTTTTGTCACGTGTAGCCTTTATATGTATGATTTATAATTCTTATTCTGTTTTGTTCGATATTAAACACAATTTTGATTAGAACAGTTATGCTTTTACTACTCTTGATACAGAAACAAACTTGTTTATATTTTGGCTTTATGCATAACATACTAATAAAAGTTTTCTTTGTTCATATTTTTGCAAAATTTGCAAAAACTTTTTCCTCTTTCAAATCGAACTGGCTCTACGCACAATCGGCACGTTAACTACTACCGCTATGTCTACTCGGCCCCACGCCCATGTAAACCACCAACAACAACTGTCGTATTATTTACTGTATCTGAAATGGCAAACAAAATCACTTAAAAACCAACCAAAAACGCTCGAAATTGCAAATTGGATATGCGCGAAACAAAAATCTATAAAATATTTTATCAGGACTTTACATTGGATTTTTACTTTCGTCAATTTTGGACCGATCCTCGTTTAGCGTATAGAAAACGGCCTGGTGTAGAAACACTATCGGTTGGATCTGAGTTCATAAAAAATATTTGGGTACCTGACACCTTTTTTGTAAATGAAAAACAATCATATTTTCATATTGCAACAACAAGTAATGAATTCATACGTGTTCATCATTCTGGATCAATAACACGAAGTATTAGGTAACAAAACAAATTAAATTTCTAACTATTTCTTACAGAAAACGAATTTTTATGATTCATCTTTCTAAAACAAAAGTTTAAAAAATATCAATATTTTTTCATTTAAAATAAATGTCGTGTGATTTTCTTGAAACCAACTGAAACAAAAAAGCAAACCAAACAATAAAAATATTAAATTATTTATTGCTGTCTTGTTCGGTGTACAAATTTTGGTTTTTCTTTGTATATATACATACATATATATGTATTAATACTTACTAAATGTCGTTCTATGTGTTTAATTATAATTTCACTTTATTTATTATTTTATATGATCAAAATGGGCACATAATTTCATTTAAAGTGAGTTCAATTGGCAAAAGTGAATCATTTTATATACATATATGTATTTATACTAACTAAGGTATAGATATTACCAACATTATTATAGCTGATCAATATGATTAAAATTTGAAAACAATGGTAATTACTGTCTTCATGCGCTGTGTCTTGAAAGCGATTTTAAGGCAACCATTAAAATAACAGACCAAGTTAGTAAGGAAACTTCAATACATATATACTAAAATAAAATAACTTTACTAGCCTAAGTTTGCTAAAATATTCTTAAAAATATTTTTGCTCTTCATTCATATATTTATTTGATTTAAATTTTGAGGGAAACTATTACAAGCTAAAGTTAGGTCGATGGAATTGCATTTTCTATATTAATCATTCGAGAAACATTTCTTTTTTCTTTATCCAGTGATTCTCTATACAGTTCATGCCTAAAGCCTTCTAAATTTTTAGGGAATGAGGCATTTAGTATAACCAGAAAATTATCATTGATTGTCTATCTGAAGAAGTAAAGTATAATCCATGTCGAGGCTACCTACTTTTTTTTAAGAAAAAAAAATGCAAAAACTTCTAATTTATTGCGAAACTTCTAATTTATCATCAGTCGAAAGATTATTATTTGGCATTTATGTTTTGAAAATTATCTCTTTCAAATGTTGGGCGCTACGTTTCAGATGGTCTATTCGTTGAGTTAAATTTTCGATGACTCGTTCCAGCAATTCGTCTGGTAACTTGCAAATTACACGCGAGATGTTTTCCTCCCAGCCCTGAATCGAAACGGGATTGTCTGCAGAGGCCTTAAACTTTACATATCCCTACAAGAAAAAGTCTAAAGGTGTGATATCACGCGATCTTGGTGGCCAATAGATCGGCTCAAAACATGAAATTATCTGCTCACCGAAGTGTCCACTCAATAAATCCATTGACTGATGAGATGTGTGGAAAGTGGCGTCGTCTTGTGGAAACCAAATGTTGCCGATATCACAAGCTTCAATTTCAAGCATCAAATAGTCAGTTATCATGGCGCGATAACGGTCGCATTTGGCGGTTACATTCTCATCGGCATTATTTTTGAAGAAATATGGACAGATGATTCCACCGTAATTTTTCTGATGAAATGGCAGCTCTTGAATATCTTCATGTTGCTTTTCGTCCCAAATGCGGCAGCTTGGCTTGTTTACATACCCATTTGACTCTAAAACCTCGGATCTTCTTTGGCTTCAGTTCTTGCACACGTTGTCGTTTCGACACTTTCAAGTTAATGCGCCAAATTGTTCCATACGTCAGTCCGAGTTACTGCGAACGTAGCCGAATCGACTCTTCACGGTCTTCGTGTACATTCTCAGCTACGGCTGCTATATTTTCTTCACTGTGTGCTGAACATAGTCCATTCGGTCTAATATTATCCAATAATGAATGCTGGGTCTCCAGATGGCTGATGGTATCGCGAATAGTGCGCTCAGTAGACCATAAGTTGAGCGAAGCACGCGAAACATTCTTTACAGAAAGTGAATTTTTGTAATAAAGTTGAACGATTTGTAAAGTTGTTCAGGCGTAAGTATTTTCATGCTGAAATGGCTAACAATACTAAAAAAAAATTACGTAAGAGATTGACACGACTCACGCGTGATATGTGTAGCCCAGATAAAAAAGTACCTCTACTTGGATCACCCGTTATAACCCATAGTTAGCTATCATAGTATCTGTATTCTTTTGTGGCAAGCACTTTATAGATGGTTGGCTTAACTTCAAGATTGTAGGTTAAACAGAATAATTATAGTACAGATGGCTGCAGCAAATGAAATCCTAAAATACATGCTGTTACACAAAAAATCAAAACTGATCTTATAGGTAGGTACAGAAGGGATTGCATAAACGGACAAGTTTTTTCTAGTACAAGGCCGCTCAGGAACTCATTCATCGTTCAGCTACATCGAAGGCTTCTAAAGTCTTCTTTACGGCGCCTTTGAAATAGTTGAAAGAATTATATATGGTAGGCAGATCAAAAAATGATGGAAAACTAAGTAGCATAGGAGATATCACCATAAGACACCATTATATCTTGGGTACCCTACGTTCTTACAAACCAATTAAGATTTTAATTTTTATACAAAACCCAATCTCATAGTTTCGGAAAGTTCAACTTATATGTGAGTTGAAAGCACTGAGCATATGAGAATTTCAGGTACCGAAGTAAATATATAAAGTTTACGGCTTATCTAGTGTTTGGAACAATCTCAAAGACCGTGAGAATAATTTCCGGTCTGTCTAGTTCATTAAAATCAATTATCGAAATCAGCTGTTTAGCGGCGGTGTTCTCTCAAGTCAACTGACTAAAATTCAGATAAAAGCATTTTTTGACAGCTAAGTGAACAGCAGAAAAGCTGAAACAGTCGTCGGTAGAGACATAGCGCATGAAGTACTTAGCTTGAACTTCTCACACATTACACTTACTCATTACAAAAATTGAATATGCACTAATACTTTGTACAACAAAAAATATACAATAAAGAAGAGAAAGGTTGAATTAAAGCTGGAAGGAAAAAAACCACAGTGTGCAGTGTATTTTACACCGTAAAAAGGTTTGCACTCTCTGGAGAAATATTTTCTACTACCTTTAAACAAGAATCTGTCCAAAAACAAGAAAAAAAAGAAAATAATTAAAATGAAATAATTGAAATGCACAAAGGCAAGGAGCAAAATGCAAATTTGAAGGAATTCGCCACAACAAAGGATATGCACATGAAGTTGCATGGTTTGGCAAATGCAAAGAGGACATGCAGTGCGCATGTAGTGAGCGTGAGCAAGTGTTATAAAGCAAAGAGGTGATGGCGTGTAAGTAAGTCGTTCGTTAATAAATGCTTGGCACATATTCCATGCTCATACAATAATCTTATGTAAATATACATACCCAACCAAAATGAACCAACAAAGAAAGACGAAGCAGAAAGCAAGGTATTGTCAATGCAATATGAATACGTGCATACACTTGTGTGTGTGCCTTTGAAACGTAGGTGTAATTATGCATTATTTAGTTTCATTTGCATATAAAACCATTAGCTATAATATATATTAATATATAATATATATATATATATATATATATATATATATATATAAATATAAAGGCATATAAACACTTACATTTCATATATTGAAGTATGTGAAAATAAGCACGCAAAAAATATTATTTAAAAATTAAATACTCCAAAAAACTAGAGCAGATTGTATTATTTTATAAAAAGTAGTTAAATATTTGCGAAACTTAATTTATATTTTCATTTAAACTCATACTTAGCTTAGTGCAGCTTGCCAGCATAACTCACAAATATATCACAAACTATTCAAATATGTAATTAGTTACGAATTAGTGCCCATTAGATTATTAATACATTACTTATATGCCGCAACATATCAAAGATGTGAAAAACACATTTTTATAAACATATTGTAAACAGTAAAATACTCTTTTAACAATCCAATTGAACTCGCTGACTTTACAATTTCACCTTTATGTTTTTATAGGGAAGCATTTATTGATACTAATGAGCTCAAAAAGAAAATGTATATGCTTTAGATAAGAAAAGGATATTCAGAATATGTTATTTGTGGATTTCGAAAACCTTATGGAACATACATTATAAAGCAATAGAAAATTATTTATGCTTTTATTTTTTTTACTAAGATGCACTTAAACTTCAAAATTTTTTAACGATGTTTGCATCGTTGTACCTTGAACAGTGTACATACAGCTGCGGTCAAAATAATAGTAGTGCCCACACATTGAAAAAGAAATGAAGAAGAAGTAGAATGTTTTCATTTAAATACTTTCGTTGTTTTTATTTTAAGGAACAACCACTCTTAACAATAAAATCGTAAAACAAAACTTAGAAAAAATTCATTACAACGTTATAAAACGCGTTTGAAATCATTGTCGGTGAACAGCCGATAATTTCTTCAACTTCTTTGTAAGTTTTCCCGTTTGAAATTAGTTTTTTGATAAGGTTGCGCTGTTCAGCGGTGCAGTGCTTTCCTCGTCCCATAGCTGAACGATCTTTATCAGATTATCACAAAAATTTATGAAAATATATCAAAAAATGCATTACTTACCTTTTTGTAATCTTGGACACAAATAAATATTTTTTATGAATTTTTCGGAAGCTTACTCCTTGCACTACTATTATTTTGACCCACTCAATAGCCAACACATTTGAAAGTAAATGAAATAACGACTCCACGTGCTAACGTATACAGTTATAACGGCACTTTTTTAATTGAACTCTGTCTATAAAACATTATATTAAGGAGAATAAAGGGCAAAGAAGAAAACGCGAAAAAATAGAAACATTTAACTATGTGCAGTAGTAGCACTACTATTATTTTGACCGCAACTGTATATTACGTTATCCATGCAGTTTGTAACACCCTGAAGGAAATGTCAGAAACTATATGCAAGCGGCTCATTCAAAAGCGTTTTGTCAACGGTAATCAAATTATCCTTTTTAAAAATGAACAAGTTGTCACTGTTAAGAATTTTAAAATAATTAGAACAATATACGGAGGTATTCTGTCTAAACGCCTAATTTTAAGCAATTTTATACTCTTGCAACATGTTGCTACAGTGCATAATAGCTTTCACCTAAAACTAATCGAAATCCTTGGAGAAAAAAGTACGAGTTCGTAGATGCGCTTAATCGGACAACTGCCACTCCCACAAAACGCCATGAACCGAAAAACGTATAAAGTACCATAACTAAGCACTAAATTAACAAATTAAATTCTAATTTAGCACAGAGTATCGCAGTGGCAAGGGGCACCTGTGGACAAACAATTTTGAAAAATAAGTTTAATGTACATATCTCCTAAACTACTAACCAAACACTATAAGCATAATACTATAAAAACTCTTACCTACAGTGTTAAAATGGATGAAATCGGAAGATAACCCCACTCATTCCCCATCTAACGCAAAAAATCAATAACTAAATATCCGGCTGACTTTTACTCTGATGATTTTACGTGGGTTATCTTAATAAAACCCACGTCGATACTACCGCAACTCCCATATACTATATATAATGATAAGTATATGTATTTAAAATTGCTTGTACTCCGATCCTCTGGTTGACCTTTTACACCTTAAAATATTTTCCTGTCTTTAATTCCTGCTAGTTGCGAGAATAACAAGTGTTCGGTTGCAGACGGACTTGGACTTTATATATTCTTACATTCTACATTATTCTTTGTATGGATATTATTATACCCTGAACAGGGTATATTAAGTTTGTCACAAAGTTTGTAACACCCTGAAGGAAGCGTCTGAGACCCTATAAAGTATATATATAAATGATCAGTGTGTTGAGCTGAGTCGATTTAGCCATGTCCGTCTGTCTGCATATATACGAATTAGTCCCTCAGTTTTTAAGATTTCGCCTTGAAATTTTGCAAACGTCATTGTCCCCTCAAGAAGCTGCTCATTTGTCGGAAGTGCCGATATCGGATCACTATAACATACAGCTGCCATAGAAACTGAACGATCGGAATCAAGTTCTTGTATGGAAAACTTTCACATTTGACAATGTATCTTCATAAAAGTTGGCAAAGGTTATTTTCTAAGGCAACAATGTAATCTCCGAGGAAATTGTTCAGATCGGTTAACTATAGCATAATGCTTGCATGAGAAACTTCTTCATTTGACGATATATCTTCACGAAATTTGGTATGAGTTGTTGTTTATAGAAATAATGTTATATCGAAAGAAATTGTTCAGATCAGATTACTATAGCATATAGCTTCCATACAAACTTGACACATAGTTACTAAAAGAAATGCACCTGTGAAGCTTAAATTAGCTTCGGTGCATTTGGAGTTAACGTTTTTTCTTGTTTTGAATAACTAAGCTATGGAGTTATGAATATCTGATTCTACAGGGATTTTGTTTTTCAAGCTCTCATTAATTAGTTTCCCTGCTTATATATTTTTTTTAATTTTTAACGCTTGTTTACAATTAAGTGTGAGGCAAATAACTAATTGTCATTGAGAAACGTATACTTAAATAAATAGCAAAATTATTGAAGCGAAACTTAAAGTAAGAAATCAAACACATCGAACATGTCTGAATATCCTTTTAGTAGTTTGTTTGTACGTTACAAAGCTTAAAAATAACTGTGCTTTATATTCTTATTTTAATATTTACGTAACATTTAAGTTACAACAATAAATAATTTGATTTATAAAAACACTTGTTTACGCCATTTTCTAATACTTTGATTTTTTGGAAAATTTTCTTGCCGGATATATACTTACAGATTAACAATTACCGCATCGTGTCCAATGAATCTACAATACTTTCCTATGGATCGACAGTTGTGTCACATAGAAATCGAAAGCTGTAAGTAATTATTCAATTATTATTCACATACATATGTATGTTTATTAATGCATAAGGCTTATTCCAATAAGGTTTTTGCTTATTTATAAGAGTACGTGATTAATGGTGGTAGTATTATAATATATACGTAGATTATGTAGATTAAAATTGAACGAAATTCTATTATAGTGAAGCCAAAGTGAAGTTAAATTTTACTTTACTTAAGATTGTTTGAAAGATGGGTCCTTATTAAAATAAACTCAATCCATAGGTTCAAAGAAGTATGCAGGCAGTTTATTTTATATAGACTTGAAATTTCCGTTAGTTCAGATTATGTGCACGAATAAGGATCTTTTTAAAAAAGAATGCACAATAAATATATATAAGCAAAGAGGAATATATAAAAACTTATATTTAGACAAGCTTTTAGTGAAAGCTTATGCGCTTTATATTCAGATGTATTAAAACTTATTTCATTAACAGCACACTAAACGTATTCCACGAAACCGTTACGCAATTTGTAATTAAGTATTTCTATATATAACTAAGTGTTTATTTATTATTATAAAAAGAAATTTGTAAAATTTGCAAACTTATCAAATAATTTGGTATGTGAAAAACGGTGGCATTGAGGTACTCCAGAAGCCACAGTAAGGGTTAATATTGAAATTACTTTAGTTAACCTTCGACTAAATAAAAATGTCAACTTTAAACAAGATAAAGTTATGCCATCTCCAAATTTCGCGAAGAAATTTTGCACAAGCTATATGAAAGCTCTTTGTCGATTGTTATGTTGTTTTTAAAGGCTTGCATAAGCTCTACAGAAGTACATATACTTTTGTATGGTAGTTGTTTTTGTTTTTAAATTGCCTATATTATACTTAAACGAATCCATTTGATTTATAAAAAGAGTATTTCGTAATGACAATATTTTCTAAAAACAACATTAAAAACCAACAAAAAAATAAACTAAGTGATGTTTCATAAAGCTTTTTGTGAAAGTTAGATCATAACATATACTTATATATATACTTCATATATACTATAGATGAAGGGGAAATTCTTTAAGACATACCTACATAAAAGTCAAAGTGTTTCTTGATATACTGACGCCCCAGACTTACTTACTAACAAAAAACTGCTTTATACACGAGCTAAAAGCAAACATATACCACCTCAAAAACAATAAAAAATATTTTTGGAAACCCAAAACATTTCTGAAATAAACTACCTAGTGTATTGAAACGCCGACAAATACAATCACCGCTGGTTTAGGTACATCTATGCCATAGTCAAAGGATTATCTCTTTATACAAAAATATACTATATATTTCTTTCACTTAAACTATTTCGAAATTTCAGAACTAACTATTTACCTACTATGTGATGAACAATATTAATTTTAAATTTATTTGATAATGAACGCTTAGTAATAACAAAATAGCAACAATGAAGTTGAAAATGCGTGTTATGGTCTGTCAATATCGGACTCAAAAGAAAACGGCACAACTTGTGTTTGATTTACGACAGGCTTATGTTGGAAAAAATATGAATTATTTATTATTTTGAGGCAAAATACGTATTTTTTTCTAATTATACTTTTTTCAATTAATTATTATTATTTTTTATTTTTTCAACTACCCAAACCTAAATCATCAGCGTTAAATTGAGTTAGTACAAATATTCCTCACTTGAAACAGTTTAATTACAAATACATTCAAAATCAGCGTTCTTTATGAAACTACCATCTTCACTTTAGCAACTATCCAACAACCAATCGTAGTCTTCAAATTCATTACAAAGCTCTTTTAGCCAATTTTTGCATTTTATTTGTATTATTTTAGCAAAAAATACATATTCTTGGAACTTGCAGTCACAAGAAAGTAACTTACAGTATTTAGCAGAGATAGTAAATAAATGAAATCAATAAGATAAGAAAGAAACGTGTTGCAATTGGTTGGTTTTCGGTCGCCTTCTTTTCTTCAATTGTAATGATAGAAGGAGATTCGCTCGGGCACAGTCAGGTGCATTATCTGTAGTTTTGGGAATATTTTGTGATTTTGCTAGTATCTAAAATGATAGAGAAGAATACGTATAAATATAAAAAAGGAAACTACATAGCACCAACAAAGTCTTAGTAAAGGCATTTCCGTAATATGAATACATAACAGTAAAATAATGTATATCGAATCATAAACTTTCTTGTTTATTTCCTTAAACATACCTGTAGCGTTAGAATAAGTAACAAATAACACAGGCATCTCTTAGAAAATTTAATCATCATTGCGATCATTTATTGTTTATTGAGTCTTCATTTCGAATTTGTGTATGTTACGATTTAAAAATGTGAATTGTTAAGTAGGCAGACCTGTATCATTAAAATAACAATATATTTTTATTTTTAATACACTTGGAAAGCCCTAAGAAAGAAAAGAAAGTTAGATTCTTCTCTTCTTTACTGGCGTAGACACCATTTATGCGATTATTGATAAGTTAATAACAGCGCGACAGTCGTTTATTCTTTTCGGTATTTGGCGTCAATTCGAGATACCAAGTGCAGCCAGGTCTTTCTCCACTTGATCTCTGTAATGGTGTGGAGGTTTTTATCTGCTTCCACCGACGGGTACTGAATCAAAAACCTTCAAAGCTGGAGTTTTCTATTCCATCCGGCAACTGGAGCTTGCCAACGCTGCCGCTGATTTTTGATTCACTGAACTATGTCAATGTCGTCGTATATCTCGTACAGCTCATCGTTCCATTGCATAAATCTACTCGCATAAATCTATCGCTAAACCTTTCCCTGGAACACTTTTATCACTCCGCACTTTTATGCCTCCGCACCATATAGCAGGACGGGAACAATGGGGGACTTGCAGAGTTTCGTCCTTGTACGTCGAGAGATAACTTTACTTTTCAATTGCCTACTAAATTCAAAGTAGCACCTGTTGGTAAGAATTATTCTGCGGTGGATGTCAAGGTTGATATTGTTTTTGGTTTTAATACTGGTTCTTAGAGAGGCGAAATTATCTACCACATCGAAGTTAGGACTGTCAACATTGACGTGGAAGCCAAGTTTGATGACAGTAGACATTTCGTCTTGCCCTCGTTCACAACCAGACCCATACGCTTGGCTTGGCGTGCGCCAGCAGATGCACGAACTTATCGATGATCGTACCTTTTTTATTTACCTCTTCAGCTCGTATTATTTTCTACATCAATTTATTGAAGAAGTCACTCTATAGGGAGTCATTTCCGTTCCTGACGGAGCTTTTGGTGTTGTTCAACCCTATCATCTTTGCGGCTATGTCAAGTTCAGAGATAGCGGCATAGGGACAGTTACTTTTCGTACTGTCAAAAGTAGCTTTAAAATCGACGAAGAGGCGGTGTGTGTCTATCTTCATTTAAAGGGTCTTTCCAAGATTTGGCGCATGGTGAAAACCTGGTCGATAGTAAATTTGCTAGATCTAAAATCATACTGATAAAGCCCAATCAGTTTGTTGACAGTGGTTTCTAATCTTTGACACAGTACGCTCGATAGAACCTTATACGCGATGTTAAGGAGGTTTATCCCGCGGTAATGGGCGCAGATAGATTGTGTAGAGAACACTTAGGTTCCAATCGTCGGGCATGTTTTCATCCGACCATATCTTGAAAAGAAGTTGATGCATGCAAATTAGCAAATACGGAGTGTCAAGTAGACACACCTGTGTGATCTCAGTGGTAGTCCCTCCTTCTTTTGAATACACTTCAGAAATGTTAAGAATACTGAGATCCTCCCTGATTATTATTTTTAGGAATAAAAAAGCTGTACCGAAGCAATCTTCTTTTTTTATTGCAACTGTATGTATCAGGCACATGGTTTGCATTCGACGGAAACATTTCACAGTTGGACTAGTTCGTTTAAGCCGTTGTTTGATATAAAAAAACCTTAGTAATGAAAAAAGAAATTACAGTAGCCATTACAAGAACTTTCAAATTGGTAATAACTTTTCTGGTAGTTGCGGCATAGGGCGGTGAATCGTACGCCTGATTATTCGTATATTGAAAAATTATTTTCCTAACTTTGTTTGCTGGATAAAGGATTGTTACGAAAGGTACAATCTATTAAAAGTGCTAGTAAAGTCAAAGATCCAGTTTTAAGCCAGTGTTTTCAGAATAATTTAAATCAAAGAAGAAGAGATTAGCTTCAATGCAAACGCGTTTAAAGGTCGCAGGATTTTAAATATAATTTTGTGTGTCGCTTAGTAATAATATTATAATTTTTTAGAAACATGGTTCCATTTAAGAGTAGGGGTGCCTTATTATATAATATTTACTATCAATTAATATAATTTATTTAGAGGATTATTGAGTAGGGATTTGAAGCATAAACAGATGAAGGACTGAAAAGAATTGTGCTGTGAACGAGTTTTAACCGTAATATGAAATTGCTTATGAAATTAATCAGAAAATAGAAAACGATTCAGACTAGTAAAGAAGGAAGTTACGAATAAATATACTATGCATAGGTCTACCGTATAGTTTAATAAAGGAGCATATATCCATGCAATGTGTTATACACGTTACCTAATTCACAGTCCAATGAAAGTTGAGTGTCTGAACGTTTCCAAAGCATGTAAGTGCACTTCATCAGATAATATATATTTTCATTCGTTGTGCTTTTATTTACATTTTTCTATAATTTTGTGCTTCGAATGTTAAATACGAAATTCTAATCAAGCATTTTTAAAACTTCACTACTTGATACATACCAATGTTTGATTAACGCTTAAGTTGAGTTTGTCATATTTTATTACTTTTCCCACTTTCAATTCGAACATTATTCAAATATCACAATCAAACGTTCAATCATTATATTCGTAATCAGTACTTAAGCCATATAAAAAATATAGATAAGTTTTATTTTTGCCAAACGAAATCATAAAAAATATTTAAACAAATTTTCATATTATAACCACAAAGCTAAAGTTAAATCGTTATAAACAAATACACTTAAAAAAAATTTTGAATTGACCAAAACAAATTGGGAAATGACGTCTTTTTGTATATATATATGTATATTATTTTGTAATATGAAGTCGGTTACACGATGCGAGATATCCGGTACTTCTGGAGAGATGGACTGAGTAGTGTTGGCATGAGCAGTGAGGTCGAACTACCGCAGTTCCGCGTTTTGGGACACAGGCAGAGGGCGACCGAAATAAACCTAACCACAGGTACCCCAAACAAAACAACAAATATTAAACTAACTATAAAAAAAATAAAAATCAAAAACAATCAAATGAAACATACCAACTCAAATATTCAAGCATTCAATTTAATGTATGAATTTCATTTTGTTCGTAACAAAATTTTTTTCCAAATAAACAATGCAAACATTTGACAATTGCGTTTTTTGTACAATTACGTCACAACACACACACATCCACGGCAACATCAGAAATCTTTGATTCATTTTTAAGCGTATTCAGTTGATACATTGTTAAAAAACATATATATATATGTACATTTTCACCGCAAATCACTCACCGCTCACAATCGCAAACTCATAACATCACTTTCATGCAAACAAATATAATTTTTTACAATTTTTTACATATGTCACACACGCGCATACACACCCATACACATTTTTGCATCTTCATGTCACGTGTTATTTCTATGCATCAACCTGTTCGAGCCCATATGTCATACACCCCACTCATACATACATGCAGCATATGTATTTACGTTCACAAGTTAAGCAAAAAAAATACTAATTTAAGAACATTTACATTTTTAACGAAATCTTTGTTAAGCATATTCAATCAAACATTTTTGAAATTGTATATTTTTCATTATTGTCAAGCGCTCTTTCATTGGTTTCGACGTACACCCACATGTACACATCCCTTTTGTGCCATTTTTATGTAAACCTTTTCGTTGCTCTCACTTCAACTTCTATATATATATACCTTCATACTATGAATATTGCATATAGCATTACATATATCTGCATTTATCTGTGTTACTCATTTCACATACATTCATAAGCTGTTTTAATATATACGTGAATACATACATACATATATGGCGCTCTGTGCAAAATTGTTGTGCGGAATCGGAAGGATCGGTGCTGTCTTTTTTTCTAGAAACGGCATTTTGATAAACAATATGTGTATTAAATACTGCTGTTTTATAAAATAACGTGTTATTGAGTAAAGCGTAATATAAAATATATTTTTTTAAACCAATTTTTTTATAAAAACCCTGCTGTTCTAAGTGCCAATTATATATATAATGATATATAATCTTTTTCATTACTTGTCGGAAAATCTAATTTTTTCGTGGCGACCCTTTTATCAAACTTGCTGAATGAAAAAAAAATGCTCAAAACAGGCTCAGCTCTTTGAATTGTACTGAGTAACTGATATACGTACTGGAAACTGGAATAGTAATCGCGAAAATGCTCCCTAAATAATGCAATTTTTTTACAGGCCTTTTATTACCAGTTCTAGGACTGCTTTTCTTAGGAGTTTTTATATTAGAGTAAAAGCCAAGTTCTTTCTATGATTTGTACATGGCACTTAACAAAATTAAGTTAATATCAAACAATTGAAAATATTTCCCTGTTTATGCAAATAATTCAGCTGTTCCAGAAATCCTGAACGCAAAACTACAAAAAAGAGTATTATTTTGAAATCATTCTTTATTTCTGTGTCTGAAATCTTCGCAAGTTCTCTTCGTTTTGTTTGAAAATAAATTTGAAGCAGATCAGTACGAATATAGTATATCCAAGAGGAATGCCCAGCACACTTTCTCTTTGCCACCCTTTTGAAAGACAGAGATCTTCAATATGAAGGTTAAGAGTACTGTGACAGTTGTCGTAAAGTCAAGAAGATTTTTCTTGAATAAGAATGTCATTAAGGATATAAAAAATATTGTGGCTTGCGCGTTCGGAGTAAGATTAAAGTTTTATACTCAAGTTTAGGTTAAATTACGTTAGATAGCTGATGTAGAGAGCTCGCACATAATAAATTATAAATTAGCTAAAGGGTTAGTACCCAATACAAGTTTGCAGAGGCGTTGACACTCTCGCCAATTCGGTGGGATGTCTGAAGGTATGCGTTCTCAAGTGTTCAAGCCTTGATCTCCCAAACGCGGAATAGTCAAGAAGGAAGTGTTGAGTTGTTTCCACCTCCTTTTTTCCATGCAGCTTCTGCAAATGGCGCCTGGTAAGATTATCAACCTTAAAAGCCGCACAATTAAGGAGAGGCTAGTCTTACTGAAGGCAAAGCGATCATAATGGCTGCAACCGCGGCTTCAAAGATAATGCAATTGTGAGGAAGTCTGAAGCTGGAGTTCATATAGAGCTTTTGACAGTAAATCCCTCTACCAATCTTCCCCCTACGCTTTCACCATACCGTAAAGAAGCTCACTGTCCCTCTCCTCCAATGGCTTCTTCCCACCCACAGCTCCCTTCGCCGGTAAATGGGCAGAAAAGGAGCCGCCAGAGTTCGGTATGGCGACTCAATGATCTAAGTGGTCCGGTATGAAGTCAAAATGTGTCAGGATATCCGAATGTTCACATACGTGTTCATTATAATATGTTTTGAAAATAAAAAACTTAGGACATAATTATTTTTATTTATTAAATAAAGTAATTTATACTATGTTTATAAGGAAAGCAAATAGTATGGAACCAATGATCAGATACAAAAAAAAAATATATGCAAAAATAATGAATATTATTTCTAAAATAGCAATATACTAAACATAAAAAAACGCAATGTCTTAGTATTACAGCCGTTACGCGTTTAGTCACATTAACATGATGCGCCTACTGATTCTACATAATCAATTTTGTCATTCACCAATTTTGTGTTTACTCGCAATGCAACTCTACTCTCACACTATTTACTTCGTTCTCCAAATTCTATCTCTCGCTCTCTTACTGTCTCTCTATCTCTCTTACTCTAAATATAAATTCTTTAAAATTCCTTAATGTGATTAAGTTTTGTATCAAATTTTTAATTTCGTATTACTAACCAAATTTGAATAAACCGTGTGTTGTCCCATTTATTATATTTCTTTAAAATTTATTTTCAAAAAAAAATTATAAATTGTTGTCGATAATTTTATTTAGTGTAATTTAAGAATTCGTAACTGATTTTTTGTCGGTATTGCACTGGTTTTTTCTTTGTTCGTATACTTTTGTATTTAATTTGTTCGGAGTAGGTGCAAATCGCAGCAGGACAAAATTGACCAATAACAACAAGTAAAGCAATTAATGAAGTTAGGCTGTACTCTTTTATTTTCACAATAAGCTCAAGTCTACAAAACGTTAAATTTCCTACGCCGAAATAAAAGTGTTTTAGCTTTGTGTTTCAAAACCCACAATTAGTGTCAAAAATTTAATAGTTAGTATATAAATACAACTATGGATTCGCAATTGCTTGGGCAGGCTTGATATATTTTTTCTTTGGTTTGTAAATATATAAGCGTAAAAACCAAACTGTGAATATACCATCTACAAAAAGGAAGAAAACTATTTGCAAAAATTCAAAAATGTAAAAAGCAAGTAGTGCTGCCGCTCGCCAATTTATTTTTAATAATTGCAACCGCTAAAATACAAATAAAATAATAAATATATAAATATATTGTATATGAGTAATTAAGAACCGAAAAATAACACCAACGAAAAATTGCTTACAAATTTAACCTCTTGAAGCTAACGCCCCCATCCAGTGCACAAATACACACACACACTAAGCATAGGCACACACACTAATTACCACGCTCACAATCAGGTTAAACTTGTACTAAAATACACAGCTGGATTTTGAAATTATGAAATTTGCGAACACCTACTTATATATATATATAGTAGTACCAACCTATGCGCTACAACAAAAAACTTTCTGCGTAATCTATCGCCTCTACTATCGCCTCTACAAAATATTCGTTGAAGTATATATTTTTTGCTGAATACTTTCGACCGCCTTACAACTCAATGCAATTGAACTTTTCGCTGCGAATATTTGTACATATAAATCTATCTAATTGCTAATTAATTACAGGCAAGGTATAAGAAATAATAAGTACGTTATTTATAAATATGTTTGTAAAAAGTGAACCGACCTTTAGCATTTGCGTATAGCGCACGGATTAAAAAAAAATATATCTATATATCTTATATATAAATAATATATAAATTAATGTAGACGTGAGGGTTATTATATAGGTATTTGTCAACTAGAAGTTGAAATTTTTTATTAATAATTTTTTAAAAATATTGTAGATTCATTTACTGAACAAGGCCTAATCACCCATCTATTATGGCAATTCTGGGTCGCTTAAATCTACTTATTCAAAATAACTCAACTAATTCTTATTTTTATATAACCTTTATTTTTATTAACACTAAGCAACAATATATTTCTTCCCGATGTTTATTGATTTTTTTTAAATATGTTAATTTATTTGAGACAGCTGTGACCCAAACAACAATATTTGATTCCTTAACTTACATATCGTCACCTGAAATGCAAAATAACGTATCATCAAAAAATTCGAAATTGAATGTCTTATAGATTACGCTTCACTACTTCAAATTACATACATAATATTACATATGTTCAACATTTTCCGGTTCTCCGATCAAATATAAACTAGTTTTAACCAATATTAAAATTTTGTTTCACTCATGTTCCATTTTATTTCGTGTTTCATTCATACCACTGTAAATTTCCGAAAATGTTGTTACGTTATTTTGCATTTTAGGTGACGATATATACAATATATGAAACTTAGAGAAAACAACCCCTAGTACAGTCAAACTTAGCTGGTAACTCTGTAGCGATCAGCTTGAAGTAATAGGCTAAAATTTGTTTGACAGTTAAACGATGCTCAGAAATAACTTATCCACCGCACTATACCGTAAGCTGATGAATCGTTTTGAGAACTAGACCTATGGAAAATCGTATATAATATCTTAATGTTTCCCAAGCGGGACAAAATTAGTTGCTTGCGCATTTGGAAGCATATTTTAAAGTAGAAAAAAATTAAAATTTCAGTGGAAATTTCGCGCTTTTTTTATAAATATTTGTAATCTGAAAAAAATCCATCATTCAAGTCTTTTAGAATTGTATTTCAAAGACCTGTGTAAAATTTCATGAAGATCGGTGGAGTAGTTCTCAAGAAATTTCGTCAACGGACTTCAAAACCACATTTAGTCTAGCAAGCCTCGAGCTCACAAGTTCTCAAGGCTGTATCTCCGAAACTATTACTCGGATCCACTTGAATTTAGAACAATATTCTAGAGGCATTGTAGCATTTATTAAGATAATAAAAGAAATCGATTGTTTTGAAACCCGTAAACTCATGTAACCTCTTAATAGGCGACCACCGTCAAAAAAAGATGTTTCCGTCCTGCTATCTCAGAATAGAATGCAGTTTCAAGATAACTAAAAAATGTAAATAAAATTACACATCACTATCCACATCTTCCTGTTAAGAAAGTGCAAAGGCGTTATTTGTCGTGCTTTGTTAAAAAAATATATGGTTCGTGACAACCTAAGCATTGGAAATTGAAAATTGGAGCAGTGATAATATTTCAGATTAACGCGTAAGCTGTTAGTAAAGAATACTATATACATATATACATATGTCTAGAGTGCTTTAGGAAAGAAGATATCACTTACTGGAAGTTTTAGGGTGCCTTCGAGCTATATGAGAAACTTTTTTTCATTTCAAAATTACACACAATGACTAGCCGGTTTTTTCTTTGTAATTTTCAGTTTGTTGCTTAGTGTATTTCGAAAATCTGAAATCAATGTAGTTTTGATTTGAATTGCGCGTTAACCAATAGTTGATTATATATATGTAAGAAATTTAAGAGCCAAAAGCGTGTATATATATATTATATCATAAAACTGTGTATATAAATATATTTTAGTTAATTAAGCCTATCTGAAGGCGTGAACGAATTACTACTTACATTGGTAATAATTTTTTAAGCGAATGGAATAAGACATACGAATTTCTCTTAGGTGCGAGTATAACTATTAGTGATATATACAACTTTAGTACGCATACAGCAAGGCTTTTTTGTTTCAATATATAATATATATATATAAATATACATAGTATGAAAACATGCTATGAACTTGTTAATAGTCTCACCAATTTATTCTTTGTTTGTGCATATTTTTTCAATCTTTATCAAATAACAACGACCACTGAACGAACCAACTAAACTCAAACCCGAAAACATGTTGACCACATTATCAATGGTACCATGACTTAACGACCAATATGAAAATCATGCGTATATATACCTCCAAACTACATTATACATTACAATATTGTTTTATTAATATTAATTTTTATATAAATATTCTAAATATTCATTTGGTACTCGATGTGTGAAATAATGTAATATTTACAATTCACTTTATACTTAAATTCACTCTAATGTTTAAATAATGAAATATATGTAATTTTTAACGTCACAAATCATATAAATGTATGCCCCTCTCATCATCGCAATGCTAATGTACATACACACAAATTATTGGACGATTTCGCACAAAATACAAATCTCATAAAACAATCGTGCTATGCTTTCATTCTTACGACGACGTGACACACGACTTACTCGTTTGACATAAACCATAAACAAAACACAAAAAAAAAAAAAAAAATACACAAAAATAAATAAACAAACAGTCGGCTATACAATGCGTGACATTCGTTATAAATGGAATGAAGGTCCAAACTCGGTTGGTGTTTCGAGTGAGGTATCTCTGCCCCAATTTAAGGTCTTGGGTCATCGTCAGAGGGCTATGGAAATCAGTCTTACAACAGGTACCTGTAGACGGATACCGATTTTTCCTTTATTCCAGCTATATTTTTATTTCAAATCCAATTTTACTTTCAATTCATACATTTCTTTTATTACATACTACTATTTTTTTACAGTTAGATTCCATGACTTAAAGCATACAGTTATATTTTAGTTGTGATTTCGATTCGATTGTCATAATTTCTTATTAAAATTTATACATGTGATTGTAAAAAAGCCGAAAAAATGTAAAATGAAAAGTATAAGAAGCAAATCGAGTATAAAAAATACAATTGATAACAATTAGAGAATAAAAAAATTTAAAAAGTATATTTTTTTGGTTATTCAAAATTTTTGCTAAAAATAAAAAACAAAATCATTAAACAACAAAATTTCAATTTAATATGTATGCATATATAGTTCCACTTCATCTGCGAGTGTAAACAAGCAATAGTCAACAGCATCTTGGCAGAGGAAAGACATACCACCATCTGTCATCTATGAAATTTATTTCGTCCACGCTAATACATTTACCATATTTTACCACAAATTAAGTAGTAGTAATTGAAACAGAGTGAAAAACTAAATTATGCATCTGAAATTTGTTATAATCCCCGCTACATTCGTAATGCTTACGGAGTTATTCGAAACATTTTTTTAATTTTTGATTATTTGATACGTCACAGTTTTCATGTACGTTCGTTTCGCTGGCATTTCAATATAAAATTCCAGTTAGCTATTTCAGAGAAAACCTCAACTACTTGTCAAGAATAATGTACATATATACGTACTATATGCATCCACAACTTAACGAGTTTTGTAAACGGCACACGAGGCTTAAACCAATTAATTCGCGTGAAGAGAATTATGGCTGTTCAATAACAAACAAAAGTTTTACTAAATCTTTCATGTTAGCCTCCTTTTTTCAAAATTTTCCCTCTAAAATCAATGTTTGGTTCGTGGTAATGTCAAATTACTTGAGCCTACTTACTCACTTAGCCAAATTTTTAACGAAATTTTTTTAGTTTTTCACAAGTCCAACAAGGAAACATAGTGCTAATTTTTATTCAATTCTAAATAAAATTATATATACTAAATTTTCGTGGCAATTACTTACAAATTACAATTGGCTAATTTGAAAACATAATTTTACCAAAAATTATAAGAAATAATACATACCAGTTAACTAAGGTATATTGGCTAATAGAATTTACATATATTGAAACACTGCCATTGAAATCGAATTCAACCTGTAGTTACATATTTAATTCATGAACAAATTGTGCTTTAAAACTGCTTTCAAATAATGCTTTGCTTACCGAAAAGTAAGACACAAACAAAAATGCTCCAAATGCATACCTTCATATCATACATCGTTGTACAATTGTTAGTCACTCATCCAAAAAAATAAAAAAAAAAACAACACAGGGTTTCATAGCAACCCTGAAGCGTTTTACCCGATCCGACAAGGTGCCCTCAAGAAGGCTTCTTCTCACAGTTAATGGCGTGACCCAGAGCTCCTCATGGCTATGGCTGGGTTACCGCAACTCACTCATGCCTCGTTGCACAAACGACATGAGCGTAGGAAATGAGTGTGGTAGCCCAGCTAAAACTGGAAACCAACCGTAATTCTACAAGACAATATATTGGATATACCGTGGCATACAAATTCAATAACATCTGCGTGTAAAACAAAATGAAACTTTTAGGCTTAGAGTCACAAATTGATGACAAATTTAATATATTTGTTGTGAGAGTATCAAATAGGTTATATTTTGCTCTTGCGACTTTTGAAATACATACACAACTTAGGCCCGGCGTTGGTTCGTTGGAATGAAGCGTAAAACTTGTAAGTAAGTATATGAACTTCATACAGTTGAGAGAGGTTTCGTGTTTCAATTTACAGTTGAGGAACAGCTGAAGTTTAAGTATAAATTTATGAAGTATATTGTTTTATAAATAGTTTTTTGTTATGTTTTTATAAATAACTAATAACATTTAAGCAATTTTAGCGTTTTCGGGTTGCTTGCTTACCAACGTCGGGTTATAAGTGATTCTAGAAAACCTTTCATGAAATCAATGGTTTTGTGAATTGTTTCATTATATTTTTTAAGAAAAAATCGAAAGACCAAGCTCAACCTTAAACCATTTTTGTGGCACTTGCACAGAAAGTAAAGCTTTTGAGATCATTTTTATTAATTCGCGAATTGAACGAATCCACTGGACAAACTTAAAATTCTACTTTTAAAAATATTTAGTTCAACCGCTAAGGTGTTTCATTGTTGACATTCGTTTCGAAATAATAAGCTTGAAATAACTGAGAATTTAAATTTATTTTACTTTGTTTAGGGTATTTTATATACTATTTCATATTTTTTTTTAAATTACTCTGTAATTTGTAAATCTGATCGATGTATTAAGTGGATATATATAGTTAGAAAGCCAAAAACAGCGAATTTTCCAGAATTATTTCTGAGAAAACTTTTAAATTTATTAAACCGAATTTGGTAAACATATTATGATAGCTTTTAACTGTATGTTAGGACTTACTATAAGTATAAATATTTATTTCGAAAGGCACTACAGCTGATCTCCGTTAGCTCCTCTCAAAGAAGACGTTTTTTGGCGACCACGATATCTCTAAACTGGTTTCTCTGAAATTAAAAAACCAAACAGATTTCGTTAAAGTAATGTTAAATCTAGTAACTAATCGAAAGAATAAGCAAAAAAAGTTTCACAAAACGGCGGTTTCTCAAAAGAAAAAATCGATTTTTGACCAAAATTTCGGTCTTAAATTGTAAAAAAATATTTATCCGTGAGAAAAAAATTTTCTAAAAAATATATTTAAGAAGCTCGTGTTAAAATTTGAGGCTATGGGCTTAGCCGCTTTCGAATAATGTTGGTCACCGGCATTGAAAATACCATTTTTAGAAAAACATAAATGTATGTACATTAAGAAAATAAAAAAAAAATGATTTTTTGAAAATTCTAACTGTATATAACTCTTTAACACAATCCGACCATCTAGAGTAATATACAGTTAGAAAGCCAAATTTCAAAAATGCTTTTGCTCTATGTCTCATTGACATAAATTTTCCGACTTCTATTGATCCACCGTTTAGACAACGCAGCATTATAGCAAATTTCTCAAATTAAAGCTATTTGAAGCTGCTAAAAACACTTTTTGTGTTGGAATACGGCCACCAATGATTTCATGAAAGGTTTTCAAACTATGGCATAGCCAAAACTATTAAATTTTTAATTTATATATTTTTATTTTATAATATGTAAACCAAGTCAATATGACGCTATATATACTTGTAATACTGCTAATATATTTTTAGTTTCTTATGTAATATTTTTATAATGACTGAATATAAAGTTGTTTACATTCGCAGCTTGAAAGCAATTAGATGTCGATTGATACCTATTGATACATGCAGAAGTATTACAAATTACAAAAACAAAAAGAAAATAAATTAAATTGCCTACTAAAAAATTAAACCTTTGCTGACAATGCAACATTTATTATATAAAATATGTAAATATTTGCGCAAAAAAAATAATAACTTGGAGAGAATAATTGCATTTTTCCTCATAAAACTACTTAACTTTAACGTGCAGTTGTATTTATACCCAACTTATGGCATGTTTTTTTCCTTACAAATAATCATACTCGTACTCTTATGCAATTACTGGTTCGATTTGACAATATGATATACAAGTGCAATCATTTAGATAATTAATAAATATTTGAAAATCAAGCAAATATAAAATAAAAAATAAAAATAAGAAAATAAAAAAATTAAAAATTAAAAATTACGATAAAACGTATTAATTTTGCATCTCTATTTCTCACAACATACATACATACTATGTACTACTTATATGTACCTAAAGCTTTAAATAACATGCATAAATATGTAACTTACCAGCGATTTCTAATTTGAAAACAATCAAAAAAATAATAATTAGAGATTTTTAATTTTAATTAATATTTATTTGCGACTTAACTTAAATTGAATTGGTTTTCATTTTGAGTTTTGTTGTACTTATGTATTGGAAATACGTTTGTATTTGCTTAATGTGTTCAACTTAAATTCGTAATGCAAAAAATTTTAAATTCTACGCATACAAAATGTGAACAACACGTGCTCCTTGCTTTACTAAAATGTTAAAAATATTTTTGTTGTTAATTTTTTCATAATCTGACATTCGAAATACACAACTAAAATACAGTTACTGAAAAGCGTTCAATGCGTTCTTCCTCAAACTCAAACTCTAACAAAATAAAAAAGAAATATTTTGAACTAGTGAACATATTAATATATCCAATGCATGTTTCGCTAGCATAATTTCACAAATAGTTATAACAATGTATTTCTATTTTTGTCATCATTTTTTAATATATTAACATTTTTTTATATTTTGTACTTTCATTTCATTTTATGTACTTCGATTGATTTGAAGATAAGTTTTTCTTCTAATTTTTCATTTTAAATTTTCATGCATTTTTTTTAGTTTTTACTTTCATTTTTGTGTTTCGATTTTTTCAAATATAATTCAGTACGTTGCGACTGTAAAAATATAATACATTTAGATTAGTAACCATTCGCCACCTACATATATACATATATATATAACTATATACTAACTGTATGTAGGAACTCCAGCATCACAGCCGTCTCCAATACCATTAAGCATACTAACAAATTTAATTAAATTAGCGAGCAGTTAATAAAATTAGAGAACCCATAATTACAATTAACTGAAGTAAAAACCTCAACATGCATATACATACCGACATATATATATATATATATATATATACACATATTAGTGAACAACCGTGCTAAATATGAAGTCAGCAAATCAGAGAACTAAATCGCAAATTATATCATAGCCAAAAATTAAACGTTACTAACCAAAACTATAACTAATTCATAAAATATATACATATTTCTCACACTTTCTTTGTGCACTCACTATTAAAGCAAATATTAGCTATAACCGAAAGCCCGCTATATATATACTTATATATAAATGGTAGTTATATATTAACTTCTCCTCTCACACATGCTCACACACTATGAAAATTAGTTAGGCTATATTTCACGCTAAAACAACAAAGCGCTGCCGTTGTAGTTCACCAAATCCTATCACGCAAACGAATCGATTTATACTCAAATCACTTTGATTCGAATCCAAACGTATCGCATTGCATCAGACAAAGTTATGTGATTTTATTTATGTTTTTATTTCAATGTTAGCGTAAAGAAATATTTAAATTGAAAACCACTGAAATAATGCAAATTATTTGAAATTTTTTAATAAGCCAAAAAATATGCAATTAAAAAAGGCATAAAACGAAAACACTAATCGAAAATTCAGAAAAATTAAAAATATTGCAAGTTTTTATAATAAAATAATCGCATAAACATAAAAATTACTACGAAAACTATTAGTATGAAAACGCCCTCCCAAGCATGCTCTCTCTCTTACGCTCTAATTCGAAGTACGTACGCAAAAGCGTTACTAAACGTAAAAATAAAATTTAATAAAGTTAACACAACAGCAAACTATTAACATAAAACTAAATAGTATAATTGAAGCAACTTGCAAGTTTCTTCTACTACTACTCGTACTACAACTTACAACAATCATTAACCCTTAGGTTTTACTTTTAGTTTTAGCTCCTTACAGTTTTCTCACATTCACTATAATATTTTGTTTACATTTTTGATAACTAAATAATGATGCGTACTTTTTACAGCAATTCTACATTTAGCGTTACCTAAGTGCTTTTTTGCCAATGTCAGTTAGTAAATAACAATCAAATTTAAACAAACAGCAAACAAATATGTTTTTGCAATTTTTGGCGTTGTTGTCATGATAAATAGATATTTTGTTACTTTATACCATCAATATAATTTTGTATTCTCTCAGCATTAACCACTCATTTATAAGCGTTAAGAATTTTTGCCCTAAACTACTAATTTTTTACCCTTAGGCAGCAGAGTTTCACAGTGTTAAAATTGTTTATAATATTTATTTATGAATTATTTAACTTTTGATTTGTTTACTTAATATATTTCACCATCACCGTTTTGATTCGTTTTTATTTATCCGTATGAGTTAATTTATTCTATATATTTACCTATATGCAAGCTTTATTCGTTTTTTGTATGCTTGATATATATTTGTAGAAAAACGCTTTTCGAATGGCAAACATTTTAATATATACTTATAAACTTAATTGATAAACTTACTTAAAAAAAACATAAAATTAAGAAAACAATAAAAAAAGGAAGCTTAAAAGCAATATTAAGCATTAATATTAAGCTGCAGCACGTTTGTAATAAATTAATCTTGACAAGGAATGAATTGTTTAAGCCACATTCTGTAACTTGTTTTTCAGCAGTTACGAAATCGACTTCGGTTTTAAGAGATATGCGCAACTCGCTTTGCCTTCTCCAAACTCTAAACTTAAATCTTTTTTCCAAAACATGTTATTCCATATGAAGCGTGTTAATCAAACCTTTGCAACTAATAAATACCTCATTATACATATGTTCTTAAGGGTAATAAATCACTCTAATTCGATCAAAGAAATTTCAAATTTATTCTTAATTTTCATTAGAACCTACAAAAATAATATACTACTGTGATCAAATTCAAAGGTGAATTTTTAATTTATACTTCGCGTGTTTTTCGAATCGTTAAGTTGGTAGTACTGTTAGTGACATCTATGCTCAATTTCACGCCAAAATATTCATTAGTATTTGAGATACGCGTCGTTTTGTGAGGCTCTAGAAGTGAATTCTTCGATTTTTACTATGTCTGATTTTACTGATTTACCTTCGTGTAACACATGATCACTCCGTGGACACCGTTTTGACTCAATTGAGGATATAAAAGCTGAATCGAAGGTGGCTCTGATGGCCTCTGAGGATTTTTCCAAGTGCTAAGAACTCTGGAAAATTCATTGGCATAAGTGTATTGCAGCGGGAGGGGGTTACTTTAAAGAAGATGAAATGGACAAAAGTCACCTTTTAATTTGAGCACCGTTACAAATTACAAATTTTACTTAACTTTAAGTAAATGAAATTTATTCCAAAGATTTTCAAAAATGAGACGTTTTTCTTGCTTTGTAAACCTTTCATTCAGAATTGAAACTTAATACGTGTCATGTATTCAATTATTATTGGTTTGACGTTCGACAGAAACAGAAACCGAAATTGAATCGGCTATGGAAGTCACGGAAGAAAATCTTGTCGTTTTTGTTAATCGAACCTTTCCGAGAGCATTTCAATCAGGGGTGTTGTAGAACCGGATTCAGAATAGAAACTTGTATTTAGGTATTAATGGTTTACCGTTCAACAGAAACAGAAATTGAATCGGTTTTGAATGTCACGGAAGCACATTTTATCGTTTTTATTAATCGGACCTCTCCGAGCGCATTTCAATCAGGGGTGTCATGAATTCAGGAATTAAGTATTGATTTGAGGTTCGCTAGAAACAGAAACAGAAATTTTATCGATTTTGGGTGAAACGGAAGCCAATTTTATAGGTTTTGATATCAGACAGAAAGAAAGTAGATGGTCGCTAGCAGATTTGAAAAGTAAGTTAAAATGTCAGTTTATTGAATAGTTACGAATTAATTTTTGTATAAATGGCATAAGATATCAACCATCATTGTTTTATACAATTCTAAAGGTAGAATGTTTTTAATCGTTTATAAAAGGTCTTCATGACACATTTTATCCAACGCCTGTGCTACGTCTAGAAATATAGCTGAACAGTACCCTCTGTGCTCAAATGCTTTTCTTATTTCGTTAGTAATTCTATTTACTAGCTCTATCGAGCCATGTTTTGCACGATACCGGAATTAGTGCGTTGATATTATATTATTTTTGTGTAGGCAAGGAGACATATTTGAAAGTAAAACTTTTTCAAATATTTTAGAAAGACAGGGTAGAAGAGTGATTGGTCAGTATGAAGAAGGCTGTGTTAAGTCCTTCCCAGGTTTATCTATCAGGATCATCTGCAACTTTTGCCATGAAACTGAATAGAATTGCATTGAAGAGCAAAGTTAGCACTTCTATAGCAATATTTGGTAACTCAATTAGCATTTTTGGGGAAATATTGTCATGTCCTGACGCCTTTTTGGGTTAAGTTCTTTTATGATTGTAATAATTTCAGAAGGTGGTGTGTTAAAAGACTCTTGCGTCTCGTTAGCTGTGACATTGAAAATCGGAATTTGTTTGCAATTCTGACAACTACTAAAATCTGTATTGGATTCCACAACATCCTTGAATATATATATATATATATATTAGGAGTACATTTATTATGTTGTAACGACAGATATTAAACAATGAATTTTAGCTGGGTTAAGTTAAAGTTTAAGCTATATACAAGATTTCATACTCATATAAGCAAAATAATTTATTAATATATAGAAAAATATATAAATAACAATTAAAAGTTAAACAAAATTTTATGTAGTTAATTTAGTGCTTGCGAATGATACAATATTTCTAGTATAATGTGACTTATTAAGAGAAAAGAAATATTATATATTTTTTAAACAACAAATACAAATATAAATTGCCATATTATCAAAATAGTACGCATGCAAATATGGGTGAGATACAAATTTCCTATAATGCTATTAAAATATTTGCCAACGAAAAGTGATTCAGCTGCTTTATTCCAAATTATACTTTCATATATATTAGTGCCAAAGAAATTTTTTGTTAATTAATTCTCTATGCAAGTAAAAATACATACATAAAATAAAAGTTTTTTTAATTTCAATAAATCACACAGAATTTTTCTTAGTTTCCTGAAATGTTATTTGCTATAATTTATTTAAATATTTTTAACTACTAACCATGTGATATGCAATATTTCCAGTAAATTAATCATTTTTTGTTACTCTCAATAAAACTTTCTTAGATTTTACAAAACTACAAAAGAAAACATAAAAAAAAATTACCAATACTAGTTTACTAATATATTTTTCTTTCTCTTCATGCGCGCCTGCTGTGCTCAACGTTGCTAATGCCGCTATCATCAACACGTTCATTAACAGGAAATTACTCGCGACTCGCATGTGAGATACAATTCGTGCGTTCGATGGGTTACTATCTCATTCAAATATATATACCCTCTGGACTGATCGTTATTATATCATGGGTATCATTTTGGCTAAATCGTAATGCCACCCCAGCTCGTGTGGCGCTCGGTGTTACCACCGTGTTGACAATGACCACACTGATGTCGTCAACAAATGCAGCATTGCCAAAGATTTCTTATGTCAAATCGATTGACGTATATCTAGGAACATGCTTCGTTATGGTCTTTGCCAGTCTTTTGGGTAAACTAATATAACGATAAAAACATCAAAACCAACTATGTCACTTACAACTCTTACAATGTTCTCAGTGTGTACATTACTTTTCTGTTTCGTTATACTCGTACTTGCATATGTACATACATTCTTTTACAATACATACATGGCTTTAGTTTATATTTTCAGTTGTTACCACATTCTATAAAATTTACAGACTAGCACTGTACTATAATCTGATACAGTTGTCATTAATAATACTATTTCAATATTTATATATTTTTGGTACGACAAGTTAATCAATGTGAAATTATCAAAATGTGCTCAGAACTTTAGGTTCTTCCGTCAATAAACAAATGATTACAGACTCTGCCGAGGGATGACTAAAGATATTATGATAAGATACTTAATATTTCGAGAGAGAGGTTCTCAATCAAAAAGTTTATTTATTTAGATTTCAGCCGAAAAAATTTATTTCTGCCAATTCTTCAATGTTTACAGAAATATTTAAAAAAATATAATAAAAAAATGCAAATTTTGGCTGCAGCGCAGCTATTAGACCTTTCACAATTGCCTTTTTAGAGCATAAAAGATAATTTTCTTGATTTTAAGTGAACAGTTTAAATGGTAGCTTTATGCCATAATATCCGATATCGGTTTCGAAAAGTGAGCAGCTTTTTGAGGAGAAAATGACGTGAGCAGAATTTAAGATCGATTTCTTAAAAACCGAGAGATTAGTTCGCATATACACAGACATACAAGCAGATGGGCATAATATATATATTTTTATAGGGTTTCCGACGTTTGTTCTTGGATGTTACAAACATCGTGACAAACTTATTCTGTTCAGTTTATAATAATAAATTACTACTTGTAGTAAGGCCCTTAGCTTAGACTTAATTATGTAACTTATATATATTGGGTGCTACACAAAATTGATTGTTATCCAATCATTGTGGCTTTTGGCTTAGATTTCTGGTAGCAAAGCTTTCTTGGTGACGGCTCCTAGCTCGAGAGAGTAATACGGGTGTCGTTTATCATGTTATCCCTAGGATGATATTAGTGTACTATGGTGGAGACTAGATAGACCAATATTAGATGAGAGAATAAAGAAATTCAATATATTTTAGACTCTCCAACGGAACTACATTGGAAGCAACTGATCTGATAAAAAGCTATGCTGGTTCAAAACTTTGTAAACATGGCGCTATTACAACTTCTAATTACTACTAAAATTTTAAACGTTGGGACAGTTTGCGCTACGTCGAAAGCATACTTTCAGCATTAGTTAAACTACTACATCGAAATATTTTCACTAACTCTCTATCAAGACCTTTAAACTTCGAAGGCGTAAATTAACAAATCCTGTGTGCTCGTATATCACCTACAAGTTTCCTTCTGTCGCACCAAAAACATATAAATATATGTCTGTTTGTTCAAATTGAGTTATTAAATTCCAAAATACAAAGTTTTATTTCCTTCTTCATTATTTATGCTAAATCGATATTATTGAAAACAAATATTAAAAACGCAAAAAAAAAATCGTTACGTAAATTACAGAAAATATTTTTATATGATTTTTTAAAATTATAAGTGCTGTATATGCAAAATATTTTTACAAAACTTATAAAATTTTACAAAAAATGCTTTTCGCTTTTGTCAGTTTTAAAATTTCTAATCACCGACTTTTCAACTTTTTCACACAAGTTAATTTATTATATGAATATTTTAATAACTTTGAAAATTTCTCCTTACTTATTTACCGTTATAAGATATTTTTTACTATACAGATTAACAAACATGCATATTTCTTAAGCTCAAACCTAACAGAAATATTAACAAATAAAAAATACTTTATTATCAACTATTGAAACACCTCCAAAAATATTACTGAAACAAAAGAAAACAAAACAGTTCAAACAAAATTAAACAAACAAAACCCAATCCAAACAAAAATCTCTTTTTTCGTATTTGTTAGTTATTGTTAATTTTCAATGCAAATTATACATTGAATGGCTAATATTATCATTTTGAAAGAAAATAAATGCAGGTTTATTGATACGCGCTTCCCAACGTAAGGTCAACGTAAAGCATTCATAAACCCTGCCATTTCATCACTTCCTTAAGCATCTATGTATATATTATATATACCTTATTTAAAAATACATAACCTACATATTTGTAAATACACCGAAACCCCGAAACCTACTATACATATATATTTTGTGTTGTTGCATTTTTCACATATATCGCATATTTTACTCATACTCACTTCAAATATATGCTATTATTGTACACATCAATCTGCAATAATAACGGTGTTAAAAGTGCCCGGCGCATAGACGGCAATAACTTCAATGCACATTAGCACTCTCCAATCGCAAAGACCACTACTACAAATGTAATAAAAATAATAATAGACCAACGGCACCGCTAATAACATATATATATCTGCATATATATTTAATGACACCAGCAAACACCTTAATGGTACCCAGATATTAATATACGCCCAGCTTCAGTTTAACAACAGTTGTACAGCATAGCAAACAATATGGAGCACTACGTCACACACATGGCACAATGTGTCGTAAATACATAATATATGAAGTAAAGGGACATCCACGTATGTCCCTTAGAAAAATACGCAAACTTGCTACTGTACTTTTGCAAGCTTTTCTGTGTTAAGAACTGATTATGCCTCAAAGCACAAATCAATTCATGACACAAGAAAAGCTTTGAATATACCAATCATATACTAGAAGTTTAAGCTTTCATTAGACGAAAGCTGATGGTTTATGGTATTGATTGATAAATTTAGTTTTTTCCAGATTCCTTTGATCCAGTTGACACGAAATAGCAGGTAAGTATAGATATATTTCTTTACCTAAGGCACTCCGCTACTAATTAATATCAGACTGTTGATATAACAATGAAGAGCTTAACATTTCTCAAACTTACCTGAGAATAACAAAGACAATTTCAAAAAACTCGGATTGCCTTTCAAACGAACTACAACATCAGCTTCATAATTTAAATGTCATACCTAATGCAGTATTATTATTTATTTCATCAACAAGCTAACTGACAATTTAAGCAACATTTTGAGTCCAATAATTCACTTGCAGTTTGGAAAAGCCATAACATAGCCTCTCAATTTATGGCAATTTGTCTAAAATATCCCTCCTGTCATGTGTGATACTACATAGCTTTCTACCGTTCTTATGGTGTTTAAGCTGGTTCGGTGTTACGAAATTGTTTGCAAAGCATACATATCTGATAACAGTGCTTCAAGATATTTCGTCTCGCCTTCGCTCATCACCAGATTCAATTTTCATTAATTGTAGAAAATCATTTGGTATCATAATATATAGCAAACTGTATATAACGTTGCTTCTAGGTTGAGGCATACTCGCAATTAAATAGTTGCTTACGTAACTAATAACTTTAGCAATCAAATTGTGATCCGGGCATAATTGCTTACATTTGGGTCGAGTCTTCATTTTAGGGGGGGCACCTATGGGGAAATTTTTTTGAAATATTGTTCATTACCCTGCCCTCTAATAAGTTTAATATACATGTCTCCAGAATCACTTAAGCAACAACAAATAAGTTTACCTAGGGCAAATATTATAAGAACTCTTGTGAACTCAGTGTGAAAATGAATGAATGGATGAAGATCCCACTTTGATGGGAGCCGTGGCCAAATTGGACGATATGCTCTCTTTTAGGTGAAAAAACTTTCCGAACAAAATTTGGTTTTGACAAATTAAAAATTGTTCAAGCCCCTAGGTACCGATAACTTGGACCCCATTTCCTATAGTTAACTTTTTACCGAAAATATTGGTCAATGTATCATATTTTTAATTTAAGTTTAGAGAGTCATTTCCTGACAGTATTATATCAATGTCTCAAGAATTGGTTAAATCGGGTCAATACCTCCCTTATCCCCATATACCTAGTATAAAGATTTTCAAACTTTCAGGTTACTTTATCCCTCATATATCGGCGAATATGTGAGTATTCTTAATAAAATTATAAGTATTTGTCTTATAATAGTGCATATTTGTGCTCAGAATCAATAAAATTGGGTGAAAATTTACCCTAGACCACATACAGAAAACAGGTCTGAAGGTACTTCTCTGGTTTTAATGCTTGCAAGTTGAAATAGTTAAGTTAAGATTATCTTGAAAATAATTTCGAACATATTGTCACTAGGATCGCAGATGCGAATTTTGAAAACCATTCCTCCGACACAAGCTTGACACATATGTATTGTCTTTATATATCCGAGGGTCTTGTATGATCAAGCTTAGGTTTCGCACGGATGCTTTTCTCACAAGAACCTGTTCATTTGGTTAAATCGATTTTGGAGCAGCACTATAGCATATAGTTGCCATATAAGTTGATCGATCCAAAAATAATTTGAATGGAAATATTTTTTATTTAATTAGATACTACTGGGGTTATATTGAAAGGTGAATTATATAATTCGCGCGTTTTCCGAATCGGTAAATTTTTGTTTCTGTAAGTTCGTAATACTGTTAGTGACATCTACGCTAAATTTCACGTTAAAATATTTATTAGCATTTGAGATACGCATCGCTTTGTGAGGCTCTAAAAGTGAATTCTTCGATTTTTACTAAGTCTGAATTTATTGAACAAAGAAGTACGATAATGCACCATCTCATACCACATTGATTATTCATGATCGTTTCCCCACATTTTCAACTAATATCGTGCCGCAAACACCGCATTTGCCTGATTTACCTTCGTTTAACTTCTGGCTATTCAGCAAAATCACATGATCATTCCGAGGACACCGTTCTGACTCAATTGAGAATATAAAAGATGAATCGAAGAAGGCTCTGATGGCCAACACGACGGAGCATTATTTCAAGTGCTATGATGACTGGAAAATTCGTTGGCATAAGTGTATTGCAGCGGAAGGGGATTACTTTGAAGGAGATGAAATGAACAAAATTCACCTTACAATTTGATCACAGTAGTATCTTCAAAAAATTTCGCATGGAATATTAGGTAAAGCATATTGTAGTATCTGAATATTTCTTTAATCTGGTGACTATAGCATCCTGCTAACATACAAGCTGAACGTCCGAAACCAAGTTTTTGTTTGGAAAACATTTTTATCTGGCAAGATAATGGCATGGATTATTACCTAAATTTTTACAAAGACAATATCTGAATAATTCTTTTTTAATCGGACGACTTTTTCATATAACTAGCATACAAATTGAACCATCCGAATAAAGCTCTTTTATGGAAAACTTTTTTAATTGTAAAGATATTCTAGTTTCTGTGCAACGAAAGTTTGCGTTTTTTCTGGGTTTTAACTAAGTTTCGACAGGTAAGTTATACTCTAAGTTATATCTGATAATATTTTGTTATAAAAAATGTTCAATAAATCAAATATACTTGTATATAAATTTTGTTGACGGTGTTGATATATTCAACCCAAATAAAGGATGATTCACATATGAAGTGCATTCATAAACTGTTTATAACCTCACTAAACATTAATATATTATTAACATAATCACTTATTTCCTCGGTTTTGCAATGACATATTTCAGGACATACTATCTTATCTACTACTAAATCGCTTTATGCATTTCGTTCCCTTACGCAAGTGCCTGTTCGATAAAAATGCATTTAGATTGTAATGTAAGCTGAACATACTGCAGTAAAGTGCAGCTCAGCAAACATAACAATGCATTTTCTTAAAATGATAATATTGAAAAGAGAAGAATTAAGCTGAAATTCACCCACAGTAAAAGTTTAAAACTAAAAACTACATAAATTTTGCATCATATTTTTGACAAAACAATTCTCATATTTAATTATTAAATATTTTTATGATTATTTTAAATAGTTTTTGGCTTCCAATTATATTTTAATAACACAAACACAACTCTTTATTAATTGTTTTATATAAATTACACTCTTTACTGCCTTATCTACCTTTGTAGAAAATTTGTATATACAAAAAATGTTTATTGCTTAATTTATGCCTTTATTGTTGTGAATAGAATACTAGTAGCTTTAAAATTCCAATAGAACTCTGCACCATTTTAAATATGTGAATGATGAGATAAGTTTTGCTATTGCTGAATTGCATACTTTGGATTTTTCGAATATTAATTTTCTCTCGGATAGATTGGAATAAATTAAACTGAAATAAGTATAGTATTCTCGTTTACGTTGAGCATAATGATAGTAAATATCTAAAAGTATAAACATTGTGTATATTAGATTTCTGTTCACACCGTAAAATTCTTGACCTTAGTGCTAACATTAAATTATTTATTTCTGATATTTGCTATACAAAGAGCTTTCTGAAGGACAAAGCGAAAAATAATCAGTCCGATTACAAATATCGCTCGCACAGTTTTTTGTCATACGAAACATAAGAATGTACGGGTACTCAATTAAAGCACTACGTTATATCACCTATCATTAATGACAATTTGTTTTATATAACTTAGTTTCAAATCAAGTGGTAATACGCGAAGTAGCATATCTGGCTTTTAACTTCTTTGGGTCTTTCTTTCGTATTAAAGCAAAGATAACTCTGTCCGTTTATTTCTAACAGATTACGTAGTTTAACTTTTTATCTAATACTTGTACGATATTTCCTAAATTTACGCATGATTGCTAGAAAAAAATTACCGGCCAATATAAAACGTATTCCATTGCATCTTTGTAGATACCTCCAATAAGTGGAGGCTTTCTACAAGAGCTAACACATGTTGCCACTGTCCTTCTGAAACTTTCTTACTGCGTAAATGTAGCATTCAGACTAAACACCCTTTCTTGTTCTTGAGTTATTTTTGGCGGTAAAGACTAACAGTTTCGTTGTCAAATTGAAACCGGAAAACATAAAGAAATTACTTTCATTCTTGCATTTCCTAATGGTTGAATAGTGTGACATATAAACATTTTTGTTAATAAAACTTTGAGCTAAATATACATATTCGTTAATTTAACGAATCCCGTTTATCAAATATGAACTTCAGAAAGTAGAACATTTAGAAGAAAAATTAAGGTGTACAAATTTTTTGGAAGAAATTTGCAAGGTTTTCGCTTAATCTTCGAAAGAAGACATTTTGTCGTGTTGTGCCAACGTAAGCGCTCGACTTAGTCCAGTAGTTAGGTAGCGGTACTAGTGACACGTTTGTTAGCGGTTTTTAGATTTTACGTTTCCGCTATCTTAGTTAAAGCCACTAATATAGGTTATATGGATCCATCACTTGTAATTGTTGCATTAATGTTTCAATTCGATTTCATTTCGATTAAGAATTAATGTAGTAAAATTAGCATTTCAATCGAGCAAAGGTTCAATTAACTCCTGGGCGAAAAGGATGAAGATGTTTTGTTGGAACATTTTTCCTTGCTCATCGCAAACCGCTCCCAAATTTTCGGAAAAAGTTTAAATGTGAGTGGAGGTGGTGGATATTAAGGAACATGCGATAACCCACTTTGAAGTAGTGCTCGATGAATTCTTCCACAAGTTTTTTCGCGTCAATTCGAGCGATTCGATGTAATAGAGGTGATGCATCTTTTTTGGTGTCAATGAGAGCTATGTTTTTCACGTAAACGATCTCTATAAATTCACTTTTTTACACTTATGTATAATGACTTGCAATAACTCCATTGTCCCAAAGACACATAAAACAGGAATTCTTAGTAAATACGCCAGGAAGTCTTTGTAACAATCTTATGACATTTAGGTCACCACATATTGGCCACTTGTGAGCATCATTGTTTATAGAATTTAGAATCTGTCACATACTTTCGTATGTTTCTTTCATATCAACTACATGCGCAAGAGTAATAGAAAGCCTTCTTTTGCCGTTATGAAGGAAAGCCGCCTTCAAACTTATTTTTGAGACGTCTACGAAAAAACGGCACTAGTCCGGATTAGGCGCACCCCCAATATTTCCTTAACACCATCATAAACACAAATTTTGTCGTACATGATGAAAAACGAGGATATCTCCTCTGGTTCGGCTTCAAAACTGTTTACTTGCGTTCCTGATGCCAGTAAATCCCACTGTTGTAGTCTTGAACCCCACAGTTCAGCATCATCCGAGAAGAAGTAAAGGTCTCTTACTAGGTCTTTAAATTCACCTTTTGCGATTAAATCGTCCTTTCTTTCTTGGTTTTGGTTAATTGGTTTTAACCAAATCATTGGAACCGCAAAAGGAATAAAAGATCGTTTACCATCTAACCAGTTACTTAGATTTGCAGCAAGAGTTTGACAACACATAAAAGGAGCCTGCTTCCGATCTTGATCGCCAACAACACAGCCAAATTATTTGCGATAAGCTATTTTTCTCATTTTAGTAATTGTCCTCTTTACTGATTTAAGGATAAACTGACCACATACATATTTTGCAAAACAAATCCGCGTGAGAGAAAGAGGAAGCCTTCTTCTTCTTTATTGGCGTAGACATCGCTTAAGCGGTTTAAGCCGAGTTTACAACAATACGCCAGTCGTTTCTTCTTTTCGCAATGTGACGCCAATTCAAGATGCGAAGTGCAGTCACGCCCTTCTCTACCTGGCACTATTACCAACGGAGCGGCGGTCTTCCTCTTACCCCGACTACGTCAAATACTTTCAGAGTTGGAGTGTTTTCATCCATTCGGACGACGTGACCTAGTCACCGTAGCCACTGTCTCTTAATTCGCTGAACTATATCAATGTCGTCGTAAAACTCGTACAGCTCATCATCCATTGATCATTCATCCACCGGGGTGAATGCCACGACTCGGCCACGGATACTTGTCTAAGACCGGAAGTCGAGATCTGCTTCAGCCATATGTAAAAGAATCGTTTCTGGCCACTCCAATGTATGCCGCTCAGAGAACTTTCCTCACTTGCGTGAACTTGTCCACATGGCTCCATCCCCCTCCTATCAGGCAATAAGATTAATAAATATTTGAAAATTTTTCTGAATATTACTTCTTATTATACCTTTTGTGCGTATTATTGCCTTTATGAGATGAACTTTATGGAATAATGCTCCCAATTTATGGAACGGCTGTTTACCAAATTCATAACTACATTTGCCCCAAAATAAAATATTCCTGTTGGTATACTTCTAAATATTTCGAAAAACTCATAATTCAGCCATGTACGTTTGTTATGTTCACTCTGTTTGACTGTTGATAGTTCTAAGTGGGTTGAAATTCCTTTTTAATTTACATATATTAAATGCAGCTACAAAATTTCATATATGTATATTAAAAAGGCTTAGACAATTGAAAGGCGTATAGAAGGTTTTTAGAAAGCGCAGGGTCAGATTATTTAAAGATGTAGATAAAGAAAAAAATGTAGACGTAGTATTTAGCAATAAAATTATTTGTTTTTTATAAAATTCCGTATCCTCTAAGAATTAAATAAAAATTAATTTAAAATTAACAAATATTTTTCCAAAAATATAGTTTTTAATTTCCGCTGTAAGAACATTTGATTCGCCAAAACTAATCTCATCATTTAATATTTATTTATATGCAAGAATTAGCTTTTACTTACACAAATCAAGTAGTATCCAAACCGAAAAAATACGGTACATAGAAATCGTCCAGTCCTTTAACAAAGTTTCTTTCCACTATTGTAAATTGTATATACTATAATTAAACACGAATACTTTAGTGCGCCCTTTTTTCATTTTGCATAATTAGCTAAAATAAATTTGCAAGATTATTTGCTGTATTATTTAATTTTCTATTCTTCTATTTTTCCATTTTATGCTCCTGCTCCCCGCACAATCCGAAAAACACAATTCGAATTTTACAAAATGAATAAATTGTATTTTTCTTTAATTGATATCAAAAATTCAAACGCCCAACAAATTGAAATTGAATCGAAATGAATTAATCGAAAACCGAATCGCTAACGAAATCTGCTCAAAATTACCAACCAATTTCAAATGCTTGCTTATCTACCAACCATCTCATTGATCAATTGATATTTATTACAAATTAATTGTTTTCAAATACCTATTGATGTCATAAACTATAATTGAATATACTATTTGATGATCGAACAAATTTCAAATGAAAAAACAAATTTGAAAATTAAAACGAAAAAAATACAAAATCTATAGAATACGCCACCGTCGGCTATATGGCAAAACGAATTCAAATGCGAAAACAAAGATTTATGGCGATCCAAAAGATAGCTGAACAAAAAAAGCAGCAACTGGATGGGGTGCAACCACCGCCCAATCCGAATCCGAGTGCGGGCGATCATGGACATGGGCATGGTCATGGCCATAGCCATGGTCATCCTCATGCGCCAAAACAAACAGTGAGTAACCGACCAATTGGCTTTACAAATATACAACAAAACGTTGGCTCGCGCGGTTGCTCGATAGTGGGACCCTTGTTCCAGGAGGTGAGATTCAAGGTGCACGACCCCAAGGCACACTCCAAGGGCGGTACACTGGAGAATACTGTGAATGGCGGACGTGGCGGACCGCCGGTTGGACCACCCGGACCCGGACCTCAAGGCGGTGGCGGTGGAGGCGGCGGTGGCGGCGGCGGAGGTGGAGCGCCCGAAGGTGGGGACGCCGAAGCGGCAGTACCATCCCATTTATTACACCCGGGCAAGGTAAAAAAAGTAATTTCCAACCCAAACATGTACACATTAAGAATTGTGTGATCATACTAATCGCTTATTTTTCTCTCTTCCCCCCACTTTGCTCTGTTCATTCATCATATATCCTCAAATGTAATTAAAATTTTTTGTATATGAAAAAAAAATTAAATAAAATCGCATAGGATATCAACAAGTTGCTGGGCATCACGCCATCAGACATTGACAAATATTCGCGTATAGTGTTCCCCGTGTGCTTCGTTTGCTTCAATCTGATGTACTGGATCATCTATTTGCATGTGAGCGATGTAGTCGCCGATGATCTCGTGTTGCTCGGCGAGGAGAAGTAAAACAACCAACAGTTAGCATACAAGCTTACTATTAAGCATTGGCTGTATGTAGCAGTGGCAGCTTGTAGACACGCTAGGCGTGTGGCAGCGTCGCAAAGAGACGGAAGCAAGCGCACCGTAAACAGGGAGTATAGCAGAAGGCGATTCGCAATAGTTTAGTTAAGTTTATATTTTAAGTGAACACAGCATAGCAAAACAGAAAAAATTAGCATAATTATTGAAAAAATAATACACGCACGTGAAGTTAGATTAATCATGTATTAGCAAAAGCAGTCAAGAGACGACGAAGGTATTAGTTAAACAATTAATAATAATTTATACTGTGCAAAAACAAAAAATATATATTGTTATAATTAAAAATCATGAAAAAATAGGAAAATAGTAAAGGGGAAACACGGAAAGAAAATCAAAATTAAAATCAGTTAAATTCTAAACGAAAGCATGTCAACGTTCGAACACAGTAAAATCATACACATACACTGGAAAAAAATTAAATACTTTATAGACATATAACAGTTCACTAACGAGTAAATAAACAGCGCAACGCTGAAGCTCATTAATAGCGAAGAAGTTGAATGGAACAATTTAAGCATAAAATACATGACATTGTAAGCGGTAAAAGCTCAAATTACTTACAATAAATATAAAAATGAAACAGCGGTGCACATAATAATGGAAGCATTATAAGTAGTTAACGAAATGCCAGTGAAATGCGTAAAAAATTACAACTAAATAGTTAATAGTTAAAAATGTGAGGAAAGATAAAAAAATCAAGCACACTTTCATATGTATTACAACTAAAATAAACACCCACACACTTACATAAACTATCATACATAAATTATTGTCGCAGGGATACATTAAAATTTCCGTTGTAATCATTTTTTTGTTTCGAATTTTTCAACTTACAAATTTTAATCCCGAAAATAGTTTTCGACCTAATCTCGAATGATAATTCACGTATTTTAATATTTTCTAAAAACAGTAAAGGAAAAATATAAACTTACTAGTGGATCCGGCCACGCGTTGCTGTGGTATACATTTTATATAATTATTCCAATAATAAACTATTCAATACAGTGAAAATTTTATTTACGAATAAAGGCGAACACGTTTTTGTCGGTGTAAGAATCCAAGGGATTGTACTTGAGATTTAATTTTGAATATGTTCATACATATAAATTTAGTTGGAAAAAATAACGAATTTATGGCAGCTTTCTCAATGTCTGGTTAACAGCCTTTCGGTCCACTTTATAGAGTTGTTCGCTTAATAGAGCTTTCACTGTACTTTTTATTTATGAATGTTTTTTACTATCCTATCTTCGAAGTTGGTTCGAACCGGACACAGTGTGCTAAATTTTACTAAAATCGGTTCAGTAGTTTAGGAGTCTATCGCGGACGAACAACGTGACACGTGATTTTTATAGTATATAAAGATAAATTCTTTAAAGTTAATAAACCATCTACATGACTAACCCTTTTTATAAATTGCGCCGAGATGTATGCTATGGATATTTTAAAATTCAACTTAGGTTTATTTATTTAAATAAATTATAACTGATCTGCGTTTGGGCAAAGTTTTTTTTCATGTCCTCACTTAAATAACGTGCATATTGTTACTTGAAATGTTGAAGCCATCACTCCTGTTTATGGTTTCAAAATGCCGTCACTCTTTATACATCTAATTCCCCATAAAGAAGTTACCATTTCAGTTTCGTTCGGAGTTGCTGAAGTGTTTAGTTGAAGAGCAAGGTTATTTCGATTTTCGACTACTTTCAAAGAAAAATAATTAATCGAGATCATAGACACAAGCATGTTGATGATCTTGATAAATGAGCGAATCCCTCTTCCTAAGTTTTTCTGCGGGTATTTGTCAAATTTGTAAAATTTTAAGTATATGAGCAGATTCTGTCCAAGAAATGTGCTTTGATTTTTCCATCTGAAACACTTGGAAAATCGTAAACTGATAATACATAGCATGTGCTCAGGAAAACGAAGGGTACCTAAAAGAAATTTATGAAGCTGACGTAAGTTTGGATTGTTAAAATTTAACAAAATTATCGATTTTCCGATAAAAGCAATGAGCCAAATGTTGGAGAGACATTTTTTCGACCTCTTCTTTCAAACCAACTGACCAAGCGTTTGTAAACATTTGCATGAAATTTCAAAATTTTTCTTTTTAATATTACTTAGTTGACAACTAACAATAATTAGTTTCAAGCAAAATTCGGTAAATTATCACATAGTTATTTACATACAGACTCATTAAAAAACTAGCAAATATTTGCACTCGAGAATAAGCTCAATTATTTAGTATAAAATTATTTAATATAAAATTCGTTAGCACACACAAACACAAGTTCGAAAACACTTTCGTCACACGATTAAAATGAATATCTGAATTATTAAAAAAAATTTATTTATACACTGTTGCTGCAAACTGTTAGGTTTTTACGTTGTTTTTTGTTAGCGTTATTAACAAATTTTGAAACAATTAGCTAAATAGTTTAAAATACTATTAAAAACGTATGTACATACAAACTTATAAATTTCTACACTTTAGCGCTTCCAAAACTATTTGCCAAATTTTTTAAAATTGCAAAGAAAGAAATTCCTTAAATTAGCACAAATCGTATAGACGTCACGGCGGAAGACGCACACACACACACACACATACACATGGATGAAAGTATGCGTGTGCGTAGTTAAACTCAAAGGTGTATATGCAATATATTTAAGTTAGTGTAACTTACGGTTATCTCAATGCATAGCTAATAAATTAAAACAAAATTATTGATTTGTTTGAGTATTATAAATATTTTTTTTTATTATTTATTTATTGATTGTTCATTGAAAACACAAGCTAACATTCGCACCCTTAAACCACGAATTAATGAAAATTAAAAATACGAAAAGTTCAAAATCGGCAAAATTATGAAGCGTGCAACCGTTAGAAATAAATGAGCGCTGTTAAATAATAATTGTATTTTAGTAAATTGCAACGTAATAAACAGCACCACTGTTAGATTAGTTAAAATGAAACTTGACATAACCCCTCCCCCAACCTATATATGTATGTATTTGTATGTATACCCCAACGCAAATGAACAATACCCCAATATACTCGTAATATTTACGTGTTGAACAATTAGAAAAAACAAAATAAAACATTATATAAATATATATATACATAAATTTGCAAACATTGCAAGTGACAGTACTAAACCAATTACTTTAAAAAAACCAACTGACAATGAGTATGTATAGGTTTTTGTGTAAACACCATATATCTACTAACTAGATATGCCAGTATGTATATATATGAACCAAACAATACTAGAATTAAATATAAAACTCGCTAACTAAAACTTTTATTTTTTCAACACTTTTACACGTAAACACCCAAGCGATTGCAGTACGTAAAAATATTGACGGTTTTTTGCTGTAATTGCGCATGGTTTTATGTGAAACAATATCTCTGCACACACATTAGTTATACATATGTATAGTATAAATGAATAATTTCACTCACTTTTATAGCACCAAACACGGCTTGAATGTATGTACATATACTATTTTATATAAAGAAAAAACAAAAAATTATAAAAGTACACACAAAAACAAAACCGAAATTGCTGTTAGCAACATGAAGTAGTGAACTGTTAAACAAACTACTAATTTGTAATGTAGTAAACAGCAAAATAGCAGAAAAAAGTTTAAAATTTAGCATCCAAATGCACGCGGCATTGCGAGGTGCATGAAGAAAGTTGCGTAATATGAACAAAATGGTCCGCTAAACAGACATACTGGACTAAATAAAACTGCCTACATATATATTTACCAAAAAAAGCAAATAAAATAAAATAAGAAAACAAAATAGAAACATATATGTATATAAAATGAAATAAAAAACTGCAAGTAAACTTAAAAAAACACTTTAAAAAATTTAAACGAAAAGCAAAATATACTCAAAACCAATTATATTTAATTATAATTAATTAAAAAAGAAAAATAATAGTGTGTGTATGTACAAATAACCGAACTGGTAAGAGAAAAAACAAAATAAAAACTTACAGCTACACACACAAATAATGTAATAACTATCAACAATAGCAACAATAAGTACTAGAGCGGCTTTGGGTGCAATAAATCTGGCTTTAAAAATCTCCAAAACTGCAAACAGAAAAACACAGCACTAAGCACAGCGCATGTATTGCATTACAAATCAATGCCGGCGCTTTCACAACTAGTTCCAGCAATACCATTAATGATTATTGCAATTACAGCGCATCATACTTGAAGCGGACACCAACTGGCACAACTCGAACTTGAACCAATTAAACATAAAGACAAAGTAATAAATATAAATACAGACAAAACTTGAGTAGGAGCAAAACTTCGCAACTAAATACTACATGTGTAATTTAAAGTAAAACTATAAGTTTTACTTTAAAATAGTTATAGTGCATATAATTACTGATTAACAGCAAATAGTTGCTTTTGTAATTTATTATAGAGATTTTGGTTTTATTAGCAGCAATTTAGGCTATTTTGTTTGATTTAAAATATGCATCTTTTCAATACCGGAGGTTAGGGAGTAACCCTGTATTGGAAAATCATGACCCTAACCGATGGCGAACTTATACAATTCAGTAAGCAATTATTATTACGCCCTTCTACAATTTCGTAACAGATTTTAACAGCTTTTCTAGGTGTGGCAAATCATTCTTACTAATTTCTGAATATAAATTTCGTGGGAAAAGTCAATACTACAATAATAATTGTTTTTTTTTTTTAAAGAAAGAAAATTCAAAAATTTTCGAATCTGCTAAAAAGCATATAGTAGTTGAGAATAAAAACAAAGCTTTAGTTTTTCCAAATAATTATTCCGAAAATGTTCCAAATTGCTAATAATAATATAAGCTTAAAATATATATTCTATTGACAAGAAACCACACAGTTTCCAACTTCTCATAATTTCGTTGCCAATCGTTCACATTTGATGTAAGTATTTTCTTACTTTCATAGTAAAAACTTCGCTGGAAAATCTTTTTCCCAAACATTTTAAACTTTTTAACACATAACATTATATTTGCCATCAGCATAGGTTTCAATTCGAGCATTCCATAAACTAGCACGAAATTTCATATAAAATTTTTTTAACGGTCGCAATAGATTCATGGACTTTTCCTCGTAGCTGAAGCTTCCGATTTAGAAACTGCCAAAAAATATGAAGTGAAATTCTTTATCCTTTGAAAGTACATTCGATGCCATTATATATGAAACTCAATTTTAATTTCTTTTGCAAGGCTACCTCGAGCACATTTGCAGAAGTCCAGACGCCATTTCGTGAGATAATATGTTTACCAAACCTGGTTTTCGGCTTCAGTTCTTGCGTCAATTTGATCTCGTTTGCTGTCCCTAACGGTCTATTTTTTAACTTTTTAGCGTCCCCATTGAAAAATCCTATATTTACTGAAACTGTGCTTATTAAATGTTTCTACGGATATAGGACATTTGCATTCTACAAAAGACTTTTCCAATATTTTCGAACGAATTTCAACCGCTTATTGGAAAAGTGCCACTTTTGTAACAACTTTTCATCGCATACACTCTAGGATGCTTACCATATGTTGAGGTCAAATTTTTGTCTACTGTTAAAAGTTCATACTCTCAGCAGCTAATAGGTAAAATTTTCGAATGAATAATGCTTATATGATGTTCTAGTACCCTAAATATTGCGAACTAATGTGCAGTGAAGTTTATTTTCAACAGTGAATTTGAAAGTAGCTGTTAATGTATTCCCTTGGTGTTTTCAACCCTGTTTTTGATTTTCATAATTCGTGAAAGTTGGAGTATATATACACAAATGACGTCGTCTGTTCAGATTTTAGCTTTATACCATGTACGTTATATACCCGAAAATCAGTTTTCGCTTGTGGCCTATAAAAAAAGAAAGTTTATTGCCTGTTCAAAGTAGCTCTTGTTGCAAAAACTATATTCTCTAACAACTTAATTTTGCATTCATGTTTCACAATTCTCTCATTTTATATTCTCTTATGTTATTTTCTTTCTTCTGTAAGTACATAACCAAAAATTGTTGTTCGTGCATATTACAGATAGTATGTAGTCATAAGTAAGTTGTAAATAAACTGTTTTTATATATGCTTAGTCAGAAGTAGTGTTAACGCCCACAAAAGCATTAAACGCGAAGCAGAAATTATGTAAAAAATAAAAAAATTATGAATAAGTGCATACAATAGAAATAATATGTTTTAAAGTAGTAGTTAATTAACTAACTATTTTTTGTTTGTAAATATAATATATACTACATATATATATACATATATATATGCGTACACTTTTAAGGTAGTTGTATAATAATTTCAGAAGGTTTACTAATTTGATATTTATAGCGGTCGGTTTGCACAAATACATATGGTTACATATAATAATTTATGCATTATATGCAACGATGATATTATATAAGCACAAGACATTGAATAAAAACCAGTATCGGTGTATATAGATTTATTTTTTGAAAGACATTTAAATTTTTAAAATATTTGGGTAATTTTTTTTTAAAGACTGTACTTTTTGTTTTATAACCACATTTTGTTTTGATTTATCGAAATTTCTTATATTGCATTTTGCAATTTATTTTATATGCTGAAATTCTAAAATACTTATAAATACATTTTAGTTGTATTGTAATTCTAATTTTATATCTGTAAGATATTTTATCAAAGTGGAGAATAGAAAGCAATATTTTTATTTATATTAAGTAACGATAGACTTGACTATATTTTATGAGGAAAATATTTGATTTATATTTTTGCATTTTAATAAACGCCTTCGATTCGCCCAACGTCGGAGTGTGGAAAATGGAACAATATATAAAGGGTGATTCACAGAAAGTCCAAATTTAATGAATAACGTTTATTACCATTCGAAAGGGCATTCTTCAACATTTATTATCTGAAGATTATCTCTTTCAAATGTTGGTAGGGGTTACGTCTCAGATGGTCCATCTGAAGAAATGGCGAATCGAAGACACGTATTATAAATCTGAGCATGCGAAGATGAGAATGATTTCAATATTTGCTTTGCCAAAATTTAATAAGTTATAAGCACCTGTTACTAGATTCTAAATGGAAGAGCAAATAAAATTATTTTCACATTATTATTATGCAAATGAAAATAACATATTCCTTAAGTTAGCAATGATCATAACTGCACAACGGAAATAAACATTCTTAAGTATTTTAATTACGCGAAGATAAAATTGTATAACCACCATTGGCTATAAACCTAACAACGCAAAGAACCGAGCGAAAACGTTAAATAAATTTATACTGCAGAAAAGCTCTTGCAATCGGAACCTCATAAGAAAATGTCGAAAAAATTCCATTTTACCACACCGTAAAGAACAAACCAAAATGCGGAGTTGAAAACACTTTAGCTACCAGTAATTGAATGGCTGGTGCGTTACTAAACACACACACACACACACCTGCAACCCTAGCACATACGTACCCATGTAATTAAAGCCACTAAATAAAACAAAGCAAAATATAAGGTACACCATAGCACGCGTGATGTTTCACAATGTAACCAATATTATTGAAAAGGGAATACAGTTGTTAAAACAAAAACAAAAAACTTACATATAAATAATAACAAAACAAATAAAAAGTCATTACTAAAATAAATTATTATGAAAATGAAAAAAATGGTGATAAAAATTGTTTATAAAATAGTAGTTAAGTCTAAGTTAATATAGCAAACGGTAATTAAAACTCAATTAAATAAATATAAAAATAAATATTTTTAGTTGCAGTAAAGTTGAAAAAATATGAAACAATTAAGCGCTTAGAAATTTTGACCAAAAACAAAATTGTGAGTAAAATTTTTAGTAAACAAAAAAATGTGAAAAATTTACAAAAAAAATTGATACAAGAACAAAATAAGCAGCTCATCGGTTTCGGAGCCCTGTTTCTAAAGCATTTTTCATATTTTTTAGACGCACTTTTTTTAGGGAAATAAAATTAATTTCGTTAAACGTTATAAAAATAAAACAGAAACTTTTTTAATTAGTCTTATTCGAGTACTTTATTAAGAACAGTCATTTTTTAAATTTATTATCTATTATATTTTTCTACATTAATACAAGTATGTGCCGTTCTTTTGAAGCATTTTTTTTCCTCAAAACAAACCAGTATTCTACATTCAAAAAGTTAGGTAAAAATATTTTGATTTTCTTGACGACCATGTCGAAGCTGTTTGGGAGACATTTATGCCACGTTTGCAAAAAATCCGTTTTCTGTTCCAGAGAAAACGAGATAAAGTGAAAAGTAATTTCATTAAATGGAATTTTTAGTTACATAAAAATGAGACTCTAATCGATTAAATATAGACCATAGAACTTTAAACAAAGAAATAAAATGAGGTTTACTCTGTCTTCTAACATTTTTTCCGAACACTTCCCTGTAGTTGAGCCCTTTAATATACATATCTAAACTAAGTATGACATTATTTTATTTATTTCGTGGAATAAAGTAATTTATCGCTCTGCATAATGAATTTAAAAAGCTAAAATCTTAAATAAGTAACGGGTTTACCAATAAGAGTGATATAGTTTCTTTACAAAAAACAAACAAAAAAACAATAATTGTTGACGAAATTCAAATCGATACAATTAAGCTCTGAATATAACATCATTCAAATGGCTTCCACGAATTTTTTTGCAGGAAAGAGTTCAATGAAACCAATTTTAAAGTACTTATTCCACCAAATCCAGTCGTATTTCATCAATAGCACGTTCATTTCGTTGATGCCATTCATATATCAATTTCTTGAAATAATTTGATCTCCAAATTTTGTTGTTGCATGTGGTGTGTGGCACGTAGCCCCGTCTTGTTGGAACCATATGTTGTCAAGATCAACTTCTTCCAATTGCGTCCTTACTATATTAGATCTATACTAATCTCCAGTGATAGCAACGGCGTCACCAGCTTCATTTCGAAAGAGGTACAGACCGATGATTCCACCAGACCAAAAATCACAACAAACTGTCCATTGAGGTGAGTGTAATTGTTATTCACGAATAATTTGTGGATGTTGTTCTTCGCACCAGAATTGACAGTTTTGTTTATTTACCACACCACTAAGATGAAACTGAGCTTCATCAGAGAAGATGATTTTTTTAAATTGTTATCGTTTTCAAGTGTTCCAAGGCGAAATCAGCAAATTTATGATGTTTGGCTTCAGTTCTTGAGTGAGAATAAATTTATACGGATATAAGTAAAAATCCTTTCTTAAAATCCGTCAAGTTGTGGTTTGAAACAGTCCCAAAATGAAATCGGCAAGCTCCGGTCTTCAGCAACACTTGCCTGAACGGCAGCAATATTATACGTCGAGCGGTTTTTTGCCTTATTGGTACTTGAACATTATGTAAAGAAAACATAGGTACGTCCGAAATTTTCAATAATTCGACGAATATTGAGCACAGGTGGACGATTATTATGACCATAAAATGACAAATGCACACGAAAAGTTGTAATTGGATAATAGTTGTCTTGATAATAAAACAAAAATTTGTAATCGGCTGTCCTTGCGCATGTGCTTCCACGATCAAATTTTAAATGTTATTGAATAGAATGAAATATAATATGAAAAGTGGCCGAAACGATACTTACAAATCATATTGTCCCTATTGGAAAACCCGGTACTTCACTTAAAGCTCATGAGCATCTGTAAGGCTTGAGTGCAATGTATTTTCAACATTTTTGAAAATGTGATAAAAACTGTGGGAATGAATGTTTCTTGCCTAGTTTTTGCAGAACCGGTTCGAGTTTCAACGTCTGGATTCAAGCGAGTAGATTACTCTGATATGACTGTTGGGTTATTTCACTAAAGAAATAACTATTTCAAATTCAATATTTAAATGCATGGTTCTCGGCTTTTGAGTTTAGCTTATGACGGGTTGACTTGTGTTATAAATACTATTAATTAAAATTTTATTAATTTTTAATACTTTGTATTTGAAATTTCAAGTTTTGTTTGATTGTAGGTAAAATTAAAATACTTGTTTAGAAAAATAGCTGTGGTTTTTATAAGTTTTTTGAATGTCAATAATACTAGTTAAAATATATTGACTTATTTACTAGCTTTTGTTTAGTTGTATAAGAATTTTATTAAGTTTGTGTTTCAGTTTATTTAATTTACTATTATTTAATTTTATATTACTTAAATAAAAAAATAAGGAAGTTACTTTAACAAACTTACATTAGTTTTAAATTAAAATACTGTAATAATTTTCATGGCTCATTTTCTAATATAGTTTTTTCTTCCACAAGTTTACAAAAAATTAATGTAAAGAAAAAAAGGATATTAAAGCATTTCTGGAGACTTGTTTTAGACAAAAGCTCCAACGGTTTTACAAACAAATCTATATATACATACATATATATAAATAAGTTATAAATAATTATGCTAGTATATCGTCAAGTATATAAGAGACACACACATCTATACGTGCATATGTACATATATATGTATATTGTGTGCGTTTACAAAAAAAAGAAATAAATACTAAAACCACATAATTAGTTATATGTTATATTAGAATTAATGATTATTATTAATATTATTACAGACACAATGAAATTCTAAAGAACCTAGAGGTTTAAGTTAGCTGCTAAGTAAAACCTATGTGAGAGTAAAACTAAGCATTAACCAAAATGGCAAACAAAAATATGAATAAATATAATTAATGTTAAATGTTTTAAAATGCACGAATGTTTTAATAAAACTACAAAAAAAAAACAAAAAACACGAAAAGAAAATCAAATTAAATGCAATTACATAATTAGATGAGAAAACACGTTAACTCAGCATGAAATAGCTGCAATTTATACTTGCAGCTGCTATGTGGAGTGAAAGCTGAGTTTGGGCACAGTGTGTAGGTACATTTGTTAAAGTTGAGTAAGTGAGAATAGTAGTTGAGGTGATGATATGAGCGGCATAGCAAAATAACGAATTAAAAAAAATATGCAAAAGAATTAAGAAAAGCAAAATACACTTTCAAATGAATTTAATAAATGCAGAAAATAGTAAACAGTAAGTGAACATGATCTAATTGCTTAACTAATACAACTAAACATACACACATACAAATAGGCAAGTTTAGGTCAGCAAACAAATAAACATTATGGTTGTACGTTATTTACATGTAATTTATTTCTTTTTATATGCATATTACAACAAAGAAAGTAAATAAGAATACATAACGCCCACACACTAAAGTCAGCTTGTACGAATATTCATTTAATTGAGTAAAAATTAAGCAAATAACTGAGTTTCAACCAAAACTAAATAAAAAATATTTGAATTGATTAGCATTAAACAATAGACTATGGTTAATATAATTAAAACATAACAAGCGTGTGTGTAAATATTAAACAAAAAGGCAATAAAACTACACAAAAGCAAGCCAGGTGAATAAATTAAGTTAATTTGCAGCATTTGCTTTAAACTGATTATAAATTAATTGTAAAATATCAGTTTTTAAGAAATTATATTCCAAGCACTTTATTGCAAATTCAAATCTTTAAAATAATGAGCTCCTTTACCTATATCAAAATTATTTATTCTAACAAGTGTGCTCAAACAAGGACATGTCGGGCAATATACACATTTATATATCACTTCATTTCTTCTAAGTCTTCATAAAATTTCATTTTTTGCCTTAACGACGCTAATTTCTATGGCAACTTAATGAAAAACAGCCAAAAGTTAGTTGACCTTTGCAGAACAGTATTACTTTTCATAGCAATATCGCTACATTTCAAACCTGTAGTTGCTTTGCTTGTAAAAAAAGATACGTTGCACGATAGGCTTATCTCAAATTGGTTGCCATTTCAGAACTGTGTCATTTCAGTCCAATATGAATCAAGGCATCGGTTTGATGTTTCCAAGTTGTAGTGTCGAAATATTTCCTATTTTTCTGTTAAACTAGAAATGCACCGCGACCTTAGGTCTATTGTGCCCTCTCCTAACTCACAAAGACTCTCCTAGCCCTAGCATATTGATAAAGTCTAATATACTGCTGGGTGATAGCGAGGCGATGTGATCCTTATTTGGAAACATGGATCCAAGGGCAAGCCGTTCTCTACACTCCTGCACCAGGAGAGTTTGGTCAGTGGTCCTGCGACTCATTGAAATCATTCCATTCAGCTTTGCTGCTAAGGGTAACCTTCAACTTCCTGTAATAGATATTTTATATGGGAGATTAAAAGAAAGGCAGCGATGATATTCTAGATGGAGCACCATACTCCAAAATCGAACTCTTGAGTTTGCCGATCAATATAATGGGTTAGCTTTTCTTACTGCAGTTAAGAAAACAGTGTCTAGAACTGGCTAACTAGTATATTGCATTATATTTATAATTAATTTGACTTAAGACTTTCACTTACGAAATCGGTCGTAACAATGCAGTTCATATTGCTGACAAGATTCCGCCGCCTTAAAGTCCAAAAAATCGCTTGTGATTCAACTACAAAAAGAATACGATTAGCAAGGCATATATATGTATCCTTAAAACATCGTTCTGCCTCAAAACTTACATTATCGACACGACGAGTACTCAATTAACCGATAGTACTCAACTTGACCCACTTTCTGTTCAGATTTTGCATTAGATTGCATTTTTTGAATAATAATCTTATTATTTTTTCTTTAAACACAAAAAGACATATAAAAGGCACCCAACTGGTTAAAATATTGGTAATACTAAAACCCAGAACTAACTGACATATGTATACACGTACATATGTAAAAGTACATTAGTTACATGTGCTTGTTAGCAAATATTTGATCATGGATCACAATTTTCGACTGTGTTAATTTCGTAACAAATTTAAAACAAATTAGCAAAATGTTTAAGAAAATTACTCTAAAAGAATGCACCAAATACTTTAGTGCATGCAATTACTTTGGCAAATGCATATATATACATATACTCGTGCATATATAATACATAGTTATATATGTATGTTAACAAAAAATATTGCAAAGTTTGCAAGGCATTGAGAATATACTTAATACAATTGAATTGAGTAAATAACAAATTACTGCAAAATTAATATAACTGTTCATTTGTCGATTGTGCATTAATGAATGCAGTTAACTAACAACATACATATTATATACATACATACAATATAAGTTGATAACGGGAAATATATAATTTATGCAAAATTGTGAGATATGAATTAATAAGACAAATGCATAAAATAAGAATTAAAAGCAGAAAATTAATTAAATTAACGTAAATGAGTCACACAAAAGCTCACATACACTGCAAAAAAATAATGGAACAAAAATAAACCGTAATATTCGTATTTCTAATGAGAACAGCAGAAAACTTTATGTCAAAACGAAAATAAAAGAAAACGTAAATTATTTCGTAAGTCAAGTGACATGAGTATGAAATGAAATAAAACTTATGTAAAAATTCAAAAGCTCTTGATGTTTTAATCCCAGAAGAAAGTGCTTACTCTAAGCTGATGGATCGTAAGTATACAGTGATTTTCAATGACGAAATTTTTCGGAGTTGGTTTTATACAGTTGTTACTTAATCTCTACTCAGTTTGCAAATTTCGTAAATTTATTGCTAAAATAATGACATAATATCCAAGCAGAATACGTAATTTGAGTAACCAAGGATCGGTTTCGCATCAGTTTACTACAGAATATAAGGCGCTTCCTCAGGGTAGACAACCTCTAAGCACCGAAAAGCCGAACAATTTGTTGCTCAGGAGCAGAGTATCGAAGAAGACCCGAATGAGCTCATCTGCCATTATGCGCCACAATTGGAGGAGTTCCCATTCACTGTATGGAAGATCCTCTTTTGATGTGTTTTAAAATTTATCTCGTGCAAAAATTGAAGCCGGTTTGGTTTAATCTATATGAAGAGGGAATCAATGGTCCACATTTCTTTAGAAATTAAGCCAGCCAGGCATTGGGGAACGCTATAGAGCCATGATTAAAGGCTTTTTCGTGCCAGAATTTGAGGGTGTTGACGTGGACGATTCCGTAAGGTCAACAAAATAAACAATTTATTGAAGAAAACTTTCGATGAGCGGATTATTACTCCAAGGTCGTGCGATTTAACAGGCTGTGCTATTTATTGTGTGAAAGCGCTTGACGCATTTTTTTTTTTTTTTTTTTTTGCGGGCGAGGGGGTGGAAAATGCCTTTCGCATCGTCGGTGCTATCGTCACAGCAGCGGTATGTGCCACTTGCAGGTCACTAAAACCCCCCCTCTAACGAACCATCGCCCACCCTGGGACCGCGTTTGCATTACTTCAGGGTGGCGTTCCATTTTTTTTCTCATTTACATCTGCGGACCTGCGTCCAGGTCCCGCTTTTTGCTGCGTAGCAAGAGTGCAGCGAATTTCTTGATGATGCCCCAGATTTCTTCACTTTCCAACATAACGCTGACTAAATTGTCCGCGTTTATTGGGCCAACCAGGTCCTCTACAGCGGTGCGTTCTCCTTGCCAGGACGCACATTCGAAGAATGTATGTTCAGCGTCGTCTTCTGTCGCGTCGTTATATAGGCATGACGGCTTTTCGACTTTTCCCATTCTGTGGAGGTACTTTTTGAAGTACCCGTGACCGGATAACAGCTGGGTTGTGTAGAAATCTATCTCTCCGAATTTTCGGCCTGTCCATGAGTCTAGATCTTTAATGTGCTTATTTGTTAGCAGCAGTAGCTCTGTTTTTTCCGTAGCTAGCTGGAGGCTGTGTGAGTCGAGCCATGCTTGGGTCCGTATCATGACCTGGTTCAGCTTTCTTCGCGCTTCTTCTGTGTCCCTTGCTGTGATTACTTGCTGTGATTACTGCGCTTGACGCATTGGAAGAGAATATTCGGCACGTTATTGCTGATAACGGGTTTCCCAATGGGGATGATATAATTTCTAAGTGTCGTTTCGGCCATTTTTAATATGTCAAAACCTGTAATTTTTATACTCTTGCAACCAGTTTCTACAAAGTATAATAGTTTTGTTCACCTAACGGTTGTACGCATTACCTAAAAATAATCGAGATAAACATTTATATGCGGTCCAAAGTCACCCGTAAGTTCGATTATCTTTATATTAGGTATATGGGGGCTAAAGGTAGTATTTATTCGATTCAACCCATTTTTGACGTACAGACAAAACATTGTCAGAGAAGTACTATCTTTGAATTTCAATTATTTATATCAGAAATTGACCGACATTTTCGAACAAAAACATATTATAGGTACTGGGGTTCAAACATTCGATACCTAAAGGCTTGAACAGTTTTAGTTGGATTGGAAAAAATTTTGGTCATAAGGTGGCATATACTAAAGGAAAGATTCGTGCGAAGTTTAATCTCGTTGTATTAATTGTTCTTGATTTATGTACTGGAAAGTAAAATAATCAAGTTGATGGTTATTGTCCGATTTCTCTCATTTTTACAACGTTATGTAGGAATATGAAAATAGTTCCCCCCACCAAATTTTGTCGAAATCAGTCAGTCGAGTCCGATAGATGGGATGTCAGCAAAAGTGGGCGGTCCCACGCCCATCGTCGAACTTTTACACCTATAAAGCCTTGCCGTACCATCCCAGCGGCAAATTTTTACGTTTCTGATGCATTTAGTTATTGATTTATCGCTTTTAATAGTTTTTAACAATACAATTATATGGTGAGTGGACGGAGTTTTCATCCGATTTCATTCATTTTCTGTCGGTAGGATATAATATATCTTATAATATTCATGCTGGCTGAATTTGATTGTTGTAACTTAAGTGGTTTAGGAGATACATATGTACATATATACATTAAAGTTATTAGAGGGCGGGGCCACGCCCAATTTTTAAAAAAATTTTGTCCACAACTGTCCTTTGCTTTGCAATCCCCTGTGCCAAATTATAGTTTATATCTTAATTCGGTGTTTAGTTATGGCACTTTATAAGTTTTCGGTTAATGGCGATTTGTGGGCGTGGCAGTAGTCCGATTAGGCCCATCTACGAGTTCGAAATTTTTTTGTACTAAGGAACCCAGATTCTAAGTTTCTTCTGTGTTATTACTCAAAAGCGAAGAAATAAAGGATGTGTGCTGATGAAGTTTTTATGGCCTTATTTTAGAATTGTTGAAATTTGTTAAAAGGTCCAGCAAACGGTTTTGTCCAGCAAAACATTTTGTTGTAAAATGTTCTGATAGGAACATTCGTAGATAACTAATCGATTTGGAGAATTTATTCTGAGTGTCTGTTAGAATAAGCAATAACTTGAGTAAAACCCGAAATATTTTAAGAAACCTGTGAACATTATTTCTCAGCACTCTTACGGGGTACTGATTACACAGTACAACAGCTAATCTGGGGGGTGATGGTACTAGGTCAGTATAGTAAAATCCTCAAAGGGTTTGGCGTTCGTATGTGTCAGTTTTTTTTTATGACCTGAAAAAAAAACAAAAAAAGGTCAACCAACCAAGGTCGGCCAAACCCTTTGAGGGTTTTACTATACTGACCTAGTACCATCTCCCTGACTTGGAATTTCTCACCCCCAGACAATAATCCCAAAAATGTTCCATAGTGTTATCGATATGCCATATTGTATCGCTTACAAGCGAATTTTATGTGATAAGCCCTAATGTGCTACAAATCAAGCACAAGTAAGCTTCAATTAAACTAAACAATATTATCGAAACCGCTATACTAAATATTTTTACGTTCTTTTTTATTCAAGAAAATTCACTTCTACGTATTTTATAAATATATTATATATTATATATTAATATATGTATATGGTAATGTAGTACATATATACCTAAAGCCAGTGTGTGGATAAATCCCATATCTCAGGGACCCAATACTCGAATTTGGTACTTATGTCATCTTCCTATGTCATAGCGAACGGACGAAATTAGGCAATAACTACGCTTACTGTTCATATATGTATGTAGCACAATTTTAAATTCCACTTGAATTTTCAATTTCCAATATACAAATCAAAAAGCAATTAGTATAACGAGATATAACTTGGCGCGAAGAATGCCTTTAGTGTATGACCGAAAATTGTTCAAATCCAACTAAAGATGTTCAAGCCCCTTGATACCGAAAATTTGGAACCCAGTACCTATATTTGACTCTTGATCGGAAATATTGGTCAATGTATAATATGGTAAATATCTGAATATGTGAGTTATCTCAATGGAAATGAGAGATTCAGGGAACATTTTTTAGTTTTTGAACATGCCCCATATGATTGGTAATGAATTCAGGGAACATTTTTTTAGTATGTGGCATGGTAACAGCCCAAAATGATCAGCGTGATAAGCAGAGTCGATTTAGCCATGTCTGACTGTATGTCTGTATATGGGCGAAGATATCGATCTGACGTTCGGAATAAAGTGTTTGTTTGGAATACTTTTTCATTTGACGAGATATCTTCATACAATTTGACTAGGGTTATTGCCTGAGGAGATAATATAAACTCCAAAAAAATTTTTCATATCGGATCACTATAGCAAACAGCTGCAATAAAAACTTTACGATTGGAATAAATTTCTTGTAAAGAAACTTTTTATTTTTGAAATTTGTTATAGTTTCGGTGCAACCGAAGTTAACGATTTTCTTGTTTCAACTAATTATGCTCGATAATTTCAGCATTAAGAAACACTTTCCTGACATGAACCCTATTTTATTAAATGAAAGATGATTTTTTTTCCAAATAAAAATTCTTTTGTGCTTTACTGCAACCACAACTTAACACAAACTTGCAATATTTTTACCCACTCTGGTCTTCATTTCCTTCTTTAAGTTTAATGAGCTTTCTAATAACTAATGAATTGAAATAAATTATGTACAAGTGCAAGCTTCTGTAATTTGTTGTTAAAACTTAGCATAACTGTTTTCTGTCCATGCCACTGAGCTTTTATGTAATTGTGTGCTTTTAAAGTGACGAGTAAAGTTCACCTTGGTCAACGTATATAACAATCGTTAAGTGTACAAAGCTTTATAACTCATGAACGTAGCGTAAATAACAAGCAAGAAGAAGCAGATTATTGTATATACCACAAAGCTTAATAGCGAGCTTTAAATTAGTATAACAGTTTCTTTGCAAAATGCATGAACTTTTCTTGTTATTTATTTTATTTGGTGAAGGATGTTTTTAATGTTGTAAATAAAGCTTTTGGTATATTGACGTGAATATTTCTTTTTATGAATGCCTTGCTAGGCTTCATGTTACTATACTTTTCTCGATGTAATCAGAATATATTCGGAAAAATTATCTGTTGTACAAAGTTGCCGTTCCTTTGTTCGTCTGGTAGGGGCTGCCATGCGCTTTTGACCAAAATTCGTTATCATACCCTGAACAGGGTTTATTAAGCTACCACAAAGCTTGTAACACCTAAAAGAAAATGTCAAAGACCCTTTAAAATATATATATAAATGATCAGTCTTTCAACCTTAATCAATTTAGCCATGTCCTTCTATCCCTCTGTATATACCCGAACTATTCTATACCGATATATTCTATTCTTTCGATCTACCGGCCTGAAATTTTCCACACGTTCCTTAAGATGCTGCTTTGTCGAAACTGGCGATCTCGGATCTCTATAGCTTATAGCTTCCACATCAATATCCGAAAAAATTGTTTTGATCGGACCACTATAGCTTATAGTTTCCTTACAAACTGACCGATCAAAGACAAGTGAATATCTCTCTGTACCCTTTATGTCCTTTTATGCTATAAAAAAGCACCTGTGAATATTATTAGAGCTACAGTGAAGCCGTTAGGTTTCTTCTTGTTATTATTCGCATATAAAAGAACGTTAATAATACTAGTTAGGCATAAGCAAGATCCCATATTGTAATTTTTTTTTTGGCGAAGATTATCATAATTAACTAGAATACGAATGTGGTTTACAATTGAGTAACAACTGCTCGAGGGCTATAAATAAATAATCTAGATCAATGAATATGTTAGGTAGATAGAAATTAATTGAGGGTTTGTACTGCGACCTATGGTCTATTGTACCCTCTCCTATATCACATATGATAACAAAGGTCCAGCACTCTGCACAATTCCAGTAGCTTGCTGAGCGGAGGTGATGTGATTGCTATCCATGTAAATTTATAACAACAAATGTATCAACAAATTGCTGGGCTATTGATAATCAAGTCTTCTAGTTTCCGGTTCAAAGTCACAAAACCAACAGTTTGCACAAGAGGCCATCCCCATGTTGAACAAGTATTTCTTGAGCCTGCAGCACACAGTATAGAACGCGACAAGAAGGCGCAATTTGTCTCGGTGGAAGTGGATCATACCTCTAAACCTTATTAGGTTGTAACCTCCCAGTAGTAGCATGGCATGGCGCATTCGCTGGTTGCGACAGTTGCATTGGAGATTGATTTCTGCTTGAAAGATGCTCGGAAAACCTCCTATCGGTATGGATAGCTTGGTGTGCGGTCAGGCAATGCCGACTCCAATCCCTTCCGGTGTTTTCGAACTGTCAGTGTACCTTTGGATAGTGCTGTCTTAGTAGTAAAATCAATTTATTTTATTCAAAATAGTCTCTGATTTCAATACAGCTTTTTGCACGGTCCAAAAGCATGTCGAACGAGTGGTTTAGCTCGTTGGCCGGTGTGGACGCCAGTATGCCGGTGCAAGCCTTTTGAATGGCCTCTACGCATAACGCTTTCCTTTCCTGAGCAAATGCATTTTTCCGAAAAGGAAGAAGTCGCACGGTGCCATAGCAGGTGAATACGGGGAAAGGTTAATGGTTAAACGTGATTTTTGGTCAAATAATCTGTCACAAGCGTCGATTCAAATGTTGGATTCTGAACTATTTTTGATCGTCAGTCAACTTGTGCGGATCAAACCGTGCACACACCTTACGTAAGCCCAAATGTTTGGTCAAAATCTGATAAATCGATGTTTTGGATATGTTCAATTCCATTTTCATGAATTTCAATTATGGTTTCGGCTGATTTTTGATGAATTCACACACAGTTTTGATGGAATTTCCGGTGATCACGGATTTCGATTGGCCCACATGTTGATCGCCATTTATGTCCTCACGACCACGTTGGAAACGTTGGAACCACTCGTGCTCACTGCTACGGGATAGGCAATCATCGCCATAAACTTGTGTCATTAATTGACATATTTCGGAAGAAGTTTTACCAATTTTAAAACAAAATTAATTTTAGCTCTTTGTTCGAAGCTCATTTTCGCACCAATAACACATATCTACTGACACATAAAAGCGCAATTACTTCACTTCCAATATATGAAATGTCAGGAAATTCTCACTGGACAATCAATAAAGATAGCAGATTCTAACGCATTAGTCGACATTTAGATGGCGTCACCAGGGGGCGCTAGATTCAAAAAGTTCCTGTTTACTTTGGAACTCACTTTGTAGTACGAGGTACAGCCTCTATCCGCATACTGGATTCCTTTTCTCCAGTGCCTTGATGTCAAGAAAGGCGCATATCTTAACCTCGACATTTCCTACCGAATTTTTAAGTTCAGACCTAAGTTGGTAAATAGCAGTGTTAGTGGATCAGTCTGCTCTATTCGCGTACTGACTGGCGAGTAGGGGTGCAATTTTCATTACCTTTTAGCATGAAGGAGGTAAGATTATTAGTCCTGAATAATTTGTCCAGAGTGTAGAAGTCCTTCCTTTCTATCTTCCTCCACTGTTTTGGGATGTACGTCATCACAAGGCTATCTCTCATCAGCTCAACAAGACATGGCAAGAGATTTTGCACACCTTGTTGCAAAACTTATAGTTCGAGAAGGAGGCTAGTACCCACTTGATTGTTACTGCGAAAATAGAAAGAATGTGAGACAACATTAAAGGTTTACAACAGGTTGTCCAATGTCGAAAATTCGATTCGCCGATACGAATCTACAGTCTATCTCGCATTGATTAATTTAGTATATGCTTTGAAATTTAGCTGAACTCGTAACATCGCAAATCAGTTAAATTATCCTTGACTACATTAACATTCTCAATTAAAATATTTATTGCGTACTGTACTATTGAAATGAACATCAACCTTTTCAAGAAATAAATCCATACTTCTAAATGTGACCGACCAAGGAAATAGAAGATCTAAGTATTAATGAAACTTCTATATGTAATAAGAATTCTTCATAGTTCTAGATACTGCATTACATTACTACAACAAGTAGTACATATGTCGCAGAAAACTGTGAGATCCAAACTGCTAGCATTAAATAAAAAAATAATTCATTATTATTTTATAAATTTAGTATTTCTGTATGTTCTTTATTCTTTATTAATTTCTCAGTTTTATAATTTTCTCTGTTGTTTATAATTATTAGCATTAGTATTGACTATTATTATATGCTTTTTTTATTATATTTAATTTAAAATTAATATATTTAAAGTTTACGATAACAATCTGCACCGACTTATCTTTATATTTGTTTTCGAAAAACTCCTTAGTATATAGTATAATTAAATCTAAATACAATATATCAAGTTTAAACTAGGTGGCAACTAAACGTTTTGTATAAATTTTAACTACTCACATATCGTAATCAAATATTTGTTTTACATTAATTTATTTATTTTATATATAAGTATTTACTATTTATAATAATTTGGTATAAAAAATAAGAACACACATTTTTACACATATATATTTATGCATAGAAGCAGACATTATGTTTGTATGTGGTAAATGCAAATATGCTTTTGTAGATATTTCAATTATTTTGACGTTTAGTGGTTGATTTTGATTATTGTTGAATTAATTTCGCTTTTGATTTGTAGGTTTTTAAACTTTTTCTTTTTTATTAGTTATTTTGAATCGAAGTCTTCATTTTGACATGTTTAACGCTGTTGTTTCGTGCATATGGTTTTTGTATTATCCGCAGTTTTGATTTACGCCATTTTTATATAAACAGAACGAATTTGCTTAGTTTTGGAGAATAAAAAGTAAAGTTTTTTTGACCACTTTTGCCAATGTTTTATTTTACATAGTGCACATTTGAAAATTTAAGTTGTATTAAATATTCAAAACAAATAAATTGAAAGTATAAAAATTTGATTACCCTTTATTTACTGTATATATTTATATACCTTTTTTAATCTGTAAATTTTGATATGACTTAAGCACTTTAACTATGTGAATAGTACCATATTATTATCTAATTAATATATACTTTTTAATTCAGTTATTATATGTGTTTTTGTTTAGTCTGCAATTTTAATACTTCTTTATTTAGATTCTTTTTTATTTATACTAGGGTACAAGGAAATATTTTTACAGCACTGTTACTCTTAAGTGTCTAGTAATATGTGTGTAATTATGTACTAATTATTCATAAATCTATAACTATAAATGCATGTTACTCATATACAACATTTATATTCTTTAACTTTCAGTTTTCTTTTTTAATTTTATTGCATTACATTTTTCACGTGGAAGATGATGGCGTAGTAGTTAATGAGTATCGTTTCCCAAAAATACTTGTTGCGAACTCATGAATTGGTAGTATGCAAAAAGAATTATTAATAATAATAGAAAATATATAAAAGAAATCATTAAATAAGTTTGCTAAGTGGCTATTTTCAGACCTTTAGTTCGACGTAGATTAGAAGAGAGAAAGCCCGCCATCTTTAATATAAAATAATATCTCATAAAACAATTTTTTAAGTCGTATAAGAGCGTGTTGAATAGTCCGACCACATATAAAAATCTCTCTCATTGTCACAGTGTAATAACGTTAACCAGAATACTCTCAAAAATTCGTGATATTTTATTAACTTGAGAACAGTTACCGATCTGAATGCGATACTTTATAAACGAAAAATGTGTAGTTTTACGTTAATTTCGTGTTTTGGTAGACCTCGTTTTGTTAATAATGACGCCTAATATGCGAAATATTATTCCATAAAGAAGTACGGATTTGCAGACTTTAAGTTCAGGCCTTGTGACATCAAACGTTAAGGAACAACAACATGTTATAAACACTTCACTCAAATGACGAGAACTAGAGATTTCCATCTTGCCGTTTTAAAGGCTTGGAAGCTTTTAACTAACAAAATGGTATCGAAATACTGAAGGACTGTTACACGTGTTCTTTTTAACGAAAATAAAAATAAAACAGAGTATTCATCACCATAATAGGCTCAAAAATTATATCTCTCACTTGATCACTATGAAACATGATAAAAATTAGTTAAAGGAGTTCAGCACTGCTACATTTCTATTATTTCATAGTTAGTAAATAGTGGAACTGTAGATAGTGGTCCATATTTTAGTTATTAAAAATTTCATGTAATTTACTAAATTTTATTTGCAATGAATAATATGATTAAATAATCAAATTTAATTTACTCATCTTACTATGTCATTTTGCTTTGAAGATAGAGTTAGAATAAGCATATGACAACTTATCGTAAACTGTCGTTGCTGAGTGCAGCACTTTAGACACTCTCAATTAAATTTTGAATAGTAAATTTCAATTTCCACGTTTCAATTCCTAAGTTCTAGTTTAATTCAGTAGGTTTTTGAATGTTGTTTTAACACTTTTAATCCAATCTGCTCTCAGAATTTTCTCTCTTTTAAAAACTCCTCAAAAATTTCCTTAAAAATCTCCTCAATGATTCTTGAAAAAAGCCTTTGAAGTCATGAAAATTTCGCTTAATATGTTGCTAAAATGACCTACTTGTATGTCTATAGTTATATGATTTGGAAAGCAGTGAATGATTAACCATAACCTGCTCCATGGTATTCTATCGGGTAATCCAAGTAGAGGTACTTTTCTCATTAGCTTTTTTTTCACAGATCCCACGAAAGTCGGTTGGTATTTCATCGTGGAAAGACTTACGCCTGAACAACGTTTAAAAATCAATGAACTTTATTACGAAAACGTAGGTTTTATAAAAAAGTGTTTAGCGCACTTCGCTCAACTTATTGTCAACATAATCGGCCTACTGAGCATTTTATTCGCAACACTATCTTGAGACCCAGCAATCTTTATTGGATGATATTCGACCGAATAGACTGCGTTTAGCAATCAGTGAAGAAAATATAGCAGGCGTAGGTGAGAGTGTACACAGCAGCAGTTCGGACTGACGTATGGAACGACTTGGCGCATTTTACGTCGAGATGTTAGATTGAAAGGGTACAAAATACAACTTGCACAAGAATTGCAACCACTCGAGCCAACCAAGCGACTTCTCTTCGCCCCATGGGCTTTTGAAAAGTTCCCAGGAGATCCAACGTGAGGCTCATTTCTGGCTCAATGGGTATGTAAACAACCAAAATTTCTGCATTTAGTAAGAGCAATTGGAAAAGATTTAAAGGCTACCATTTTATTCAGAAAAGATAACGGTTTGGTGTGATTTGTGAGCCCTTGGAATCATCGATCTATGTATATTTCTTCAGAAATGATGCCGATGAGATCGTAACCGTAAATGGCTACAGTTTTCACACCATGATGACCGACTATTTGATGCCGGAAGTTGAAGCTGAGACGTAGCCGCGGCCAACATTTAGACAAAAAATAAATATCAAGAAATGTTGTTTCGAATGATAATAAATATTCCACATTAAATTTGAAGTTCTCCGGACGAGTTGGATCACACATTATATGCGCCAGTTATTACTCACATTCATATAATCCGATAGCTATCATACGTTCTCAATAAAGTTCTTCATAAATTGTCCTACCAGTGTTTAGACCTGAACAAGCAGACCAAACGTGACTAATTTTCGGTTAAATTATAATTGTTTTTGTCAGTTTTTTTCCACTGGTGTTCATATTATAGTCAATATCCTTTTGTAATTTTTTTTTTTAGATCTCATACCTGCCGAAGGCTAGAATTACTGTAGAATATTTAATTGCATATTTCTATTTCTCTTAAATTTTTTTTCGTGTATCTTTTCTCACAATTAACAGTTATTGAAACAGTAGCGTTTTTTTCATTCCCAATCATAGCGATTTTAAGCCTTTCACTATTGGTGTGCCTCCTAAAAGTTTAAAAAAAGGATTAACATTTTTAAAGTAAAATCCTACATAAATATTCCTATAAGCTGTCATTATCAAATGCCATCAGACCACATTATATCAGGAATATTATTCAGAATGAAACAACTAATTGCGGACGTTATTTGCCGTTTTCACAGGCATTGCAAATAAATCAGTTAAATCGATCAATGAGCTTTTAAAAGCATCATATACGCTCTCAAATGAAATAAATTATTTATGCTAATTGCATAAATCAAGGTAAATTACTTGCAAAAAGTGCGTATAAAATCATTAAAATCAAATAATATGCTATACACATATATATGAATTCACAAAAAACTATATGCTGGAATGTGTGTTACAGGGTGTACAGCTGTCAATAAAAATTATGGTGGGGCCAACAAGTATAGGGAATGCATTTGTATTTTAATATTTATTTTTGTGTACTTATGTAGCTATGTGTATGTATCTATGTAAGTATGCAAATATTGCATTTGCATTTGTTTAAGTTTCACTTTATCATTGCTTTAGCAAGGATTTCGCATTTACATACATATCTATTTATTAATACTTATACTACGAATTTTTTGTATTAATTTATTTGCTTATTTCGGTTTTAATATAATAATTAAAAATGTTTAGTGATCAGTCATTTCAATGCAATTAATTGCAGTTTTCATTTAACCTAAATTTATGCGTATGCACGTAAATATGTATGCCTACATATTCGTATTGTTCATGAGTAGTTTATGTATTTCACTTTTGTTGAGTTAACTTATTTATTTATGAACATGCTCATGCTCATATATATTGTTGTTGTTACTGTTTATATACGGTATACATGTGCGTTTGCTTGCGCGTGTGTGTTTTTGGCAGCAGTTTATAAGTTTTTAATTATTTTGGTCAAGAATTCGCAATGAATTGCTTACGCGACACACACACTTACGCATGCCAGCACTTTAACGCTCACGCACATCATTTCAACTATGCCAATACGAGTATGTATGTATGTATTTGTTTGAGTTTCTACATAAATGCAGCTGTGTTACTAGTTAAAATGTTGCCACTTACGGCGTACAATTAGTTAATACATTCAGGTTTCTTTACAGCTATGTTGCTCTCCGTTTGTGTTACACACATACAACACACACATTTATATCTTTATCCTATATGAATGCTTGCGTTTAGCATTTAATTTATTGTTGTCGTAGTTGCCTTTAGCTTCCTTTACAGCGTTTTTGTTGCATTTGTTGTCTTTCCGTAACTTATGAGCGTATGCTCTGCTTAAATTTAAGTTATTCTACAAGATTTAATTATACCGTTATTTGACTTTTTGTTGCCGTTTGCGTGGTATGTGTGTCTGTCTTTTACTTTAGTAATTTACCTCTCTGTTTGCTTTGTTTATCAATGTTTAATTTTACTTTCACATTTGATTTAATAGATTATATCTACTAATACTAGCAAGCTTAAGACAATTTATTTCTAAATTACTGCAAGTGTACGTACTTATGTACGCTTGTATGTACATGAAATATTTTATTGAGTTTACTTAGTTCGATTAAGCTGTGTAGTAGTTGTATGTGTTTGTGTTAGTGAAACAATTTGCATATACACAGGAAGCGTGCTTTTGTAGTCACTGCTATTTGCAGAGGCTTTAGGCTGCAATGACTTGCTAACTTTACATTTGTTTAGAAATTATTATAATTGGTGAAAATGTAACTCATACATATATTATCAATTTAAATTAAATTGTTTTTCCCATTGCCAAGAGCAAGAGAAAGTTGATTGTGATAACAATTGCACTGTGAACTAAGTCTAGGTGTAGAATTAAAAATAATAATTACTAATAAAAAAATTAAATAAAATAAAATAAAGTAAAACATATTTTTCTAAGAACCTATTCTAATTTCTCTTGGGTTTTCTAGTTCAGGCATAATAACTTTTATTGTTAACCAAATTTTTGAAATTTTTAACGGCAATGCATTTGATGGAAAACCGTTTAATATGCCACCACCAAAGCTGTAATGCCGTGCACAAACACAAAGTTCTCTATACAAGCTTTTGATACCGATGACGTGAGTAGAATTTAAGATCGATATCTCAAAACCTGAGCGACTAGTTTGAATATACACAGATCGACGGATACAGCCTGGATATGAAGAAGAATACCATTAACTCAGCAAAGTGGACAAACATAATCAGGGCTCTGTATGGCAAAGCCAAACTTCAAGCGTGTTTTTTTCAAAATGGTTTTCAAAGTCGGTGACCAACATCACTCAAAAACTAATCGAACAATTTTTTCTCACCGAAAAAATTTGGTCTATAAACAACTTCAGACCGAAATTTTGGTCAAAAATCCTTTTTTTTTGTTGAGATACTGCCATTTTGTCAAACAGTTTTTTTTTGCTTATTCCTTCCATTTGATTTACTAGATTTTCCATTACTTTAACTAAATCTGTTTGGTTTTTTAATTTCGTAGGATCCAGTTCAGAGATATAGCGGTCAAAGTAAAACGTTTTTATCAGAGGAGGTCTCGGAGATCAGAGGTGGTTCCTTTCCAAATAAATATTTCTACTAAAACTAAGATTTAACATACAGTTTAAAAAATGCCATAATATGTGTGAAAATTTTTGGATCAATAAATTTAAAGTTGTCTCAGAAAAAATTCTGGAAAATTAGCTTTTTTATTTGAAGTCTTAAGATCTTAAAACCACTAAATAAAATCTTTATATTTTTAGCTTTAACCATAATTCTGCACAGTGATACAACTGGTATAAAATCTGAGTAGCAAAACATGAAAGCATTGAAGAAAGCGGACTCTTGATGATGTGTCCACTTTGGGTCAAATCACGTCAAGTGGTTCCCGAAAATTTGGAAAAATCACCGATTTTGAATATTAACAGTTCATTAGGAAGGGGACGAGATGCATACCAACCGATATAAATACTTCGTCAAAATACTTTTTTTTGTTAAAGTCATTGAAGGTTGAAATTTAGAGCATGAAAAAATTGTGAAATTTTTTCTCATAAACTACTGGAGATAAATCGATGAAATTGTGTGAAGTCAAAGAAAACTGGTCGTGCTATATTATAGATATCAGGGACCACTTGACGTGGTTTCACCCCTATTATAATGACCTCAGCTCGCTAATTTGCTGTTTGTAAATAGAAAATGGATACTTTAAGCGAAATAGTATCCAATAGTTAAGTAATCGCCGGCGGAAAGTATCGGGTGGCGCAAAAGTAATTCTCCTATCAAAGTCACTGTATGGTGTGCTGTTTTTGCTGGAGGAGTCATCGGATCTTTTTTCTTCGAAGACGTCGCGGGCCAAACGGTTACTGTCAGTGGTGAGCGCTACAGAGCAATGGTCAACGAGTTCTTCTTGTAGCAACTTGATGAATTGGGATTGGAAAACATTTAAAAGACCAAATAAAAATAATTCACAAGCAGAATCAAAGTTTTTCAATTTTTAAAAAAATTACAGCCAAAATACATCGGAAGGTTATTTTTGCGTATGTGTATATATATGATAAAAAATTAGCGAAAAATAATATATTAATTAAAGAGTTCTTTGCTAAAATGTATAATATACATACTTAAAAAATTGTATATTTGTTTCACTTGTGTTTTGCAGTGTTCTGTATGTGACTGTATGTCTGCAATGAGTTTTTATCACATGACAAACACCAAACAAAAAATGTGTTTTATGTATGATTTCATCTGTGTTTTTACTTATATAATAACACATTTATTTTTATTTTCACTCTTAGTAATATCTATATATACGCTCCTAGTTTATTTTATTAAGTTATTATTTTTGATACTTTCACACGCTTAATTCCACTTTTTTGAATGTTGTTTCAGTATATGTTTTTTGTAAGTTTAGCTTTTTCACATTGTTATGTGTTTTTGAGTTAGTATATATGCATTTATGTATATGTATATATATATATATATATATTTATTTGGCGTAGGGATGATTTACATCGGGATTTCGCATGAGCGTACTATTCTGGCTGCCCGGCATTGTTGTTGTGTTTTGATCATGATTGCTCAGTATCTTCTCTGTTTCCTGCCGGCTGTTGGCCATTATGCGGCGTATTGTTGGTGCGCAGGGTGTACGTCAAAGGCGCGATTCCTGCGCATGTTCATGTCAAACCTGACTGTGCGCATTCATGTGCATTGTTTCGGCCTCAGATGCGGCACTTAATTGTCCGGCTGGATAATACTGCAAAGAGGCACAATTGAGGTACTGTTTGAACGTTAATAATAGTTGTGACCACAATGTTATCAAAATTCAATACAAGTGTGTGAAATAATGTAAATGCAAGTGTGTGTGTTAGTGTGTAGTATGATATACACTGCAGGATTATATACTTTATTCAACTCTTGAATATATATTGCATTCTTGACTGCATTAGTTCAATGCCTAAATATAAAAGGATATATATATGATCTTAAGTCAACGCAATGTAGAGGAAGAAGGAGCTAAAGCCTTCATTGACATACATATATAATATATTTATAACGTAAAACGTTAAACGAACTGGACCACTATCGCAGAGCCATGCTTTCACCGGTCGAGAGTTTTTAATAAAGAACTTATGCCCGGGGCTGGTCAAATACTTGGCAGGCCCTAAAATGGTGTAAGTAATCAACATGTAACGGCTGATCCAAATATAGGTACCTTTTTCAATAGTATTTTTCTGACAGATCACGCGTGAGTCGTGTCAGACTGTCAAGTTGTTTTGGTTTGTATTATTTAGCATTTCATCCTGGAAAGACTTACGCCTAAACAACGTTTACAAATTGTTCATTCTGTAAAGAATATGTTTCGTACGCTATACTCAACTTATGGTCATCATAATCGGCCTATTGAGCGTACTATTCGACACAATCACCCGTCTTGAGACCCAGCATTTATTATTGGATAATATTCGACTGAATAAACCACGTTCAGCACGCAGGGATGAAAATATAGCAGCTGTAGTTGAGAGTGTATTCGAAGGCCGTGGAGAGACCGTGGAATCGGCGCCGTTCACAGCAGTTTACGTCGAGATTTTCAATTGAGACCGTACAAATAACATCTCTTGTAGAAGAACTGAAGCCGCTCGACTTTTTAAGGCGACATCATTTCGCTCTATAGATTCTTAAAAAGTTCGAAGAAGTTCCGATGTTTTCGAGCCAAATTGTGTTCATCGATGTGTCTCGTTTCTGGCTCAATGAGTATGTAAACAAGCAAATTGCCGCTTTGGTCCATATTTCTTAAAAAATGATGCTAGTGAGAAGGTAACCGTCAATGGCAACTGTTATAGCGCCATGATAGCCGACTATTTGATATGCCTGAAATTTAAACTTGTAGTCTCGGCGACGTTCGGCTTCAACAAGTCGTCACCGCTTCCCACATACCGCATCAATCAATGGAGTTTTTGCGAGAACACTTCTATAAGCAGATAATTTCACGGTTTGGGCCGGCCGATTGGTCACCAAGATCGTGTGTATCACACCGTTAAACTTTTTCCTGTAGAGATATATAAAGTCTAAAGTCTACCGCTTCGATTCGGACATTGGAGCAACACATCACGCATGACATTCGCCATTAACCAGTTGAAATGCTCAAACTGCATAACTGAGTAAATGGTTATCAATACTGCATGTATGGTGAGGTAAAAATTTTAGTACTTCATCAATTTTAACAAAACTTTTGGAATTTGTTCACTTATTTTTCCTCTTACAAAAGCCTCCTATCGCGTTTATAAAAAAAAATTGGAACGACCAGTTTTCTAACGAAATCTTGGCAATGCCGCATTTACTCAGAATTGCACGTTTTGCACATTGGAAAAAATAAAACGATCGCGTGATCAACATAACGGGGATTTACCACTATTTTTCGTTTACTTATTCAGTTGCATTTTCTGTGCACGTGTTTCACTTTTTTAAAGTTTTTTGACGAGATAACATCTACTTAAAAAAAAAATGAAGAAAATATCTGTTGAATTAGAAAACAGCATCGTGACATTGACAAGAGATGATCTCTCGTCTAGGCAAATTGCAGATAAACTAGGTGTTAGCCAGCGTACTGTAACCAACGTGCAAAAAAGGCGAAATGTTGTCTGGAAAACAAACAAAGGTGGCCGACCAAAATTGCTCACGGACGCAGATGCACGCCTAATGATCCGGGAAATGCAAAGGGACAACACAGCTACACCAGAAAGGGCCGCAAAAGCTATAAATAAGGATGTAAGCGAATGGACAGCACGCAGAGCACTGAATCGGATTGGTTTTGAGTCAGCAGTAAGAAAAAAAAGCCGGCATTATCTGAGAAAAATAGAAAAGCACGACTCAGTTTCTGCAAAAGCCATAAAAATTGGAACGTTGATGACTGGAAACGTGTAATTTGGTCTGACGAGGTGAAAATAAATCGTTTTCAATCGGATGGAAAAAGTTATTACTGGCGGCGACCCAATGAAAGGATTCAAAGGCATCACGTGAAGCAAACTATTAAGCATGGCGGAGGCAGCTTGATGATGTGGGGCTGCTTCACATGGTGGCATATTGGACCAATCCATAAAATCGATGGAATAATGAAAAAAGAGGATTACCTTAATATATTAAAGACCTACTTGCCCGATTTTGTAGACAAAAGCGCGTACCCGGAGGAAGAAGTAGTATTTCAGCAGGACGGTGATCCCAAACACACCGCTAAAATTGTGAAGGAATGGTTGGCGCTTCAAAAATTTTCGGTGATGGAGTGGCCTGCACAAAGTCCTGATCTCAATCCCATTGAGAATTTATGGGCAATAATGAAAATGCGATTGGGAAAGCACGAAAGAGCACCGAAAAACCTGGATGAGCTGTACAGTCGCATACAAACGGAATGGAACAAAATACCGAATGAATTTATTCAAAAATTAGTTGAGAGTATGCCAAAACGCATAAAAAGCGTAATTAAAAATAAAGGGCTGTGGACAAAATATTAAAAATTAATAAGTTATTATGGTTATTGCAAAACGAGCAAAACCGAGTAAATATTAGTATACTTTGAATTACTTCATTATTTAAGAAAGTTGATCTCTTATCTTTACTGTTATATTTTCTGTTTTTTAATACAATAAAAATAAAGAAATTCTGAAAATTTTGTTTAAATTGATGTATTATTAACATTTTTATATAATTATATGTGCAACATTGGTAATCATTTACTCAGTTATGCTGAAATTAAAAGCAGCGATTTAACAAACTATAACAGATGTATAAAAAAAACTGGCAGCACTTGCATTACATCCGTAGGCTGTCTTCTGACACATGAGCATGTGTATTGTACTCTCTCTCGCTAATGAAGAAGAGAGCAGCATACTACTTTTGGTGACTCCGCCACAGAAAAACAACTACCCACTGTTATTTGATCATTTACGTTTTGTGAGTTAACTAATATCAACAGTATGGTGGCTAGCGTCAATATAGTAGTGGTATCCAAATACCAACATTTGCATTACACAAGACAACTAACTACTGAAATTGGCAACGGATTAACTCGCTGCTGGTTTTGGTGCATTATTTATGTCCTGTTTTCGTATAATGAAATGTTATAGTCAGGCGGCAGTTATATGCAGACCTTGAATATCTTTTGGGGAAAATATGC